>NC_090181.1:22332115-22569615 GCF_024679245.1 Pseudorasbora parva
AAGGTAATGAAAACATCATCAAAGTATTCCATATGTGATATCAGTTGGTTAGTTAGACTCTTTTGAAGCGTCAACAATACATTTTGGTCCCAAAATAACAAAAAATACAACTTTATTCAGCATTGTCTTCTCTTCCGCGTTTGTTTTCAAACCTCAAATAAAGAATCAAACGGTCGCGAATCAGCAGATCGATTCGTGATTTTTGAACGCCAATGTCACGTGATTTCAGCAGTTTGACAGTTTGACATGCGATCCGAATTTTGAATCACGACCATTTGATTCTTTATTTGAGGAACACGATGCTGAATAAAGTCATATTTTTTGTTATTTTTGGACCAAAAGGTATTGTCGACGCATCAAAAGAGTCTAACTAACCAACTGATATCACATATGGACTACTTTGATGATGTTTTCATTACCTTCTGGACGTGGACATTAGTGGGCATACACTTACATTCAAAGGACAAAAAGGCCTCGGATATATATATAAATATATATATATATATATATATAAATATATATAAATATATATATATATAAATTTTTTTTTTTTTTTTTTTTACTTTATAGACTAGAAAAATAACTAACTTTCCGGCAGATTGCTGTATTCATTGATTTATGGTAAAAGAGTAACTCTTGAACCACGCATGTGTATTGACAAAAGCAGATGCGCAAAACAGGGGTTACTCTTTTGCCGTAAGTCGAACTGCACGGCTTTCCATGGGAAGTTAGTTACTTTAGTCAACTAAGTTTTTAAATATGGATATTTTTGTCTAACGGTAGACAATGCAAGACAGCAATCTAAAGGAAAAGAGAGGGAACACCTGGGTCAAGCTTGTGGATAAATATTTGGCTTTGAGGAATATTTTTCAGAGCCACAAAGATCTGTCTCCATCAGCAGGCACCATCTTAAGAAGAAACAGAAAAATAAATACGGCAGAGATGCGGGGAAAGAGATAGAGAGGGAGGGACAGGCGCAGAATGGAGAGAGATAAAAAGAAATGTGAAGGCAGGCAGGTGAGGAAGGATGGACAACAGTCTTAAAGAAGACAGAAAGAAAAACAGCGAACAAAAAAGAACCAGTGACACATACAAAGACAAACATAAGAGAAGTGTGTGTGTGTGTGTGTGTGTGTGTGTGTGTGTGTGTGTGTGTGTGTGTGTGTGTGTGTGTGTCTGATGTTACAGCTCTAAGCCCAAATAATAACAAAGCAGTAGAGAAATTCAGCAGACAACACACACACTGTCCGGAGAGAGCCTGTGTGCAGCAGTGTGACCTCAAAGCTGAGAAACAGATTAACACACACGTGTGCATGTTTATTCCTGCTTCCATCTCACAGTAGAGGGCCAAAACAAAGAATGTTTCTGTTTTGGATATCTTTGCTTGTGTATGTGTGTGAGGAGGGCTTAAAGTCGACTGTGACCTTGCCTTACATCTGATCTCCAACTCAGTTAAGAATCCCGTTAATCTGTCTGCCAAACAGACATACAGACTCCAAAATGAACTTTCACACCTGCAGATGGCAAGTCAATTGAAAACATTTAGTTTTACTAGTCATAAATATCACTTACTGATCACAAATGTCACTTGCTGTATCATATAAAAAATTCATTAAAAAGTTTGGAGTAATTTATTTAACAAGGACACATTAAATTGATCAAGTGACATTGAAGATGTTACAAAATAATTCTATTTCATATCAATGCTGTTCATTTAAACTTCGTTCAAGGAATCCAGGGAGAAAAAAAAAAGTTCACCAAAAAATTATTAAGCAGCACAAGCAGAAATTGTTTCTTTAGCACCACAAATCAGGATATTAGAATGATTTCTGAAGAACCCCGTGACACTGAACTAGGGCTGTCAAAATGGCTGAAAAAAACAAATGTATCAATTTACTCAAAGGAAAGCAAAGAAATAGCATGACTGTCTGTAAGTGCATAACTTTTAAACTAAATCAAGGCCTGGTTTTTACAGACAGGGTGTAGATTAAGGCAGTATTAGGCCTTAGATCAATTAGGACATTTTATAAATGTTCCATAGAAAAAACATTACTGGTGTGCATCTTGAGACAAAAGATTGAACAACTGACATCTGTTAAGATATGTCAGTGCAAGTTGCTTTCAGTTAAAAGAGCTCAAACATGCAGGTCAGTCTGGGACTCTGGGACTTGTCTGTGAAACCGGGAGCAAATGCATAAATTGTATAAACAATTATGTACAAAACAGCATCATGTATTTAATAACACAGTTTAATAGAGCCGAAGCAACAATCACACAGAGTACGTTTTGCATTTAAATACATTGAGCTGCAGCGGAATGGAAAATAAAACACTACAATTAAAAATAAAAAAGCACAAATTTCTCATTACATTTTTCAAAGCTGAACTCCTTTTAACTTTGTGTGGCTTTTTAAACATGGGGCTGGCTCTCTTATGTGAGATGCAAGTGAAACATGAATTATGTTTATATAGAAATTTAAACCAGCAAAAAAAAATGTATTCGGTGCTAATGGCTTGGTTATGGTTTTGGCGCAACCTAAATGTTTCCGCATTGAGTTTTTATATTTTTGCAATGTTTTGACAGCGCCACATCTAGATTCAATTGGATATGCTAACAAAAAACAAAAAGTGTGATTCACTAAATTTACGTATGTGTTTCTTGATAAGGCTGCCTGACACACACCTACAATTCAAATGCTCCGTTTTAATTAGACGACTACTTGAAATTAAATTTCGCCCTACACTAAATACTGGATTAATGATGCCGAAAATTCCCAGGAATAAATGTAATTTAAAAATATATTAAAAATAGAAAAATATTTTCTATTGTAATAATAGTTCACAGTATTGTCTACGTTACTGTTTTACGTTTTAGCAAACGCTTGGCGAAAATAAGAGACTTAAAAAAAAATTGAGGCCCCATACATTTATAGAGAATAAAATACAGAAATACTGAAAATATAACCTGCCCACTGAAACTTATAGAGCAATTTAAGAGAGCTAAACACACACACACACACACACACACACACACACACACACACACACACACACAGTGTAATCTGTATACATACACACATACCGTGAAACGGTAGATCAATATCTGCACCTAATGCTGTCAGTGTCGCTGTAGGTTGTTCATATTGCATAAACAAAGTTTGTTTTACTCTGCACCAACAAGAAACCAGCAGATTTTCTTTAAAGGTCCAGATGAACACTGGTGTTAAGTGACATGCTTTGAGTGATGGTTACTTAATCCATGGAAAACTATTCCAAAACTATTATAAGTTGATTAGGAAACTTCCAATTGTTAGTTGAAGTCACAATACCCTAAATGTGTCTTTGTTAGGGTTACATTAAAAACGATTAGACAAAAAATGCATTATGAATTTAAAAAAAATTAAAAAAGCATTTTCCACTTTTATCTGAAATAGATCTAGTCTAGAAATAGTATTTTTTCTATTTTAATAGAAACTTTAGCATCCCTGTGTTTACATTTATATTACTTTTGGCATATTTAATACTCATTTAAAACAAATCTTTAAACCTACTAATAATCGAATTAAATTTCCATTTTATACTGTTTCATCATAATTGTGATTCCTGAATTCAGTTGTAGCATTTGAAACACATTCAGTTTCTAGCATTTTTATTCTTAATTTATGTAGATAATATATTACAGAATTAATATTGTTATCAGCCACAAAATAAAAAAGTGCATCCCTAGATTTGGCCAAAATGAAAATTAAAATCAGACTTAAAACTACAGATCATCTTGGCCACAAAAAAATAAAAATACTGAAATCCTCCATAAGGACACACAGGTAATATTCCATTTGAAGTGAAATCTGTGTACGTCTGAAGCTCTGATCTGACTAAATTACACAAAGTTAAGCAGCAATAAAAGTTGAGAGCCAGTTACATTCAGCTGAGATTAATCCTTGGAGAGACACACAAAACTTTTCTATTTCATTCTCCACACCAGCTTTGCTCAGCATGCCTGGCTGGGTGGCTGAATTATTCTGTGTGGTCTCCAGAGAAGCGCGGGACCAGGGGCAGCGTGTGGACCAGTAGCCCACGTAATGTGCTCCTGACGGAGACGAAGCCCGTGGTGAGGACCCCTGGGCAAAGAAGAACTGAGGTGGAAATGACTTTAAATGTTTTGGACAAAGTCCACAAAAGGCAGCAGATCAACAGAAAGAGAGAGAGAGAGAGAAAAACAAAACAAAAACAAATGATAGAAAGATATAGAAGCAAGAATTGGTCTGGAATTTGGCAAATTTCTCTTACTCTAAACACAAGAGCAGCAACTGACCACAAATTGTGTATTTGTCTAAGAATGGCAGACCCCTAAAGGATCAAGCTTAAAAAGAAACCAGACAAGGGCAAAAGAAGCTTATCACTGTTTGAACAACAGGAAGTGAACCATTCTGATTCAACAAATGTGTTTTTCCTGTTTTATCTTAGAATGTATAAATTTTCTTCACATTGTTTCATCTCCTTTACTTATAGCTAATCCATTTCAAGAATCCAGGGTGAACGTAACCCATTTCTGGAGTCAGTCACCTGCTGCCCTCTAGTGGCTGGAGGAGGAAATGAGAAAGAAAGTTCACCCATTAAATCTGTTTTTTCCCCCCATAGAACACAAAATAATACTACGGAACCTGCAAATCTTTTTCCATACTGCAATATTAGACAGAGTAAATGACAACAGAACTTTGGGTTAATTATTTTTTTTACAGCTTCGCTTTTCCAATATCCATTTTTCCATTGTGCCCATTAAAGGAAACATGACAGATTAGTCAGAACTTTTGGTAAGAAACATGACTCCAGTGGAAAAAACCAATGGAAACAACAGTTTCCACAAATGCAGAAGTACAGAAACAAACTACAGAAAGAACTCTGCTAAACCCAGAGTGAACCAGAACACAAGACTCTGATATGAGGAATAAAGATTGAAAATGGCCAGAAATGCTGCCACTGTTCTTTCTCAGACACACACAGAGAAATGTGCTGCCAAATAGGGCAGCTCAAGGAGCTTTGATGTCAGTCTCTCTTGGAATGCTCTCTTCTCGTTTTCAGCCTTTATACTCCTCTCTTTCAATCCCCCTCTCATTCTTTTTTTCTGTTTTCTCACAGCAGGCAGGAGCACAGAGTAGAATGAACCAGTGTGTAGAACAAAAATGTTCCAAGACGGTCCTTTTGATTGTCAATTATAACACAAAAAAATACCCCAAAATTATGTTAAAGATGACAATTTTACAATTTTATTTCAAACTTATTTTTGGTGAAAAATGTATATTGTATTGTATGCTGATAACCAGTTGTTACCAAACATTTTTTTTATATAAATTGGGCTGAAATATCTTTTTACGGTTAAAATATTTTCAAAATGTCTGAATGTGGGTTGGCCTGTGACAGTTTGACATGGATGTCATTTTGTACATTATTGTCAATGTCAACAGTATTAACAGCCATATTATATTATATTTTTTTAACACAGATGAAAACTATGGTGGAGCAAATTACTCAAAATGAAATAATTACATAAATAATTAATTCAATAAAACAACAATTAAATGTACCAGGTTATTCTGAAATAATTAAATAATGTATTAAATTATTAATTTCATAATTTCATAATAAACTTAATTAAATATTAATTTCATAATTTAATAAATAAATGTATCCATTTATTGTGTAAAATTGCATGAAATTGTTTAATATATTTCACAATTACCTCTTCTATGTTTAAAAAATATTTTTTTTCATTATTGAACGTGCTTATTCAAAATAACGTTTTTCAGAATAATATGCTGCATTTACGAATAACAACTATTTGATGAATCATGTATTTCAAAGATCAAAGATCTTTTTCATAATACTAGAGGACATTTCACAAATGCCAATCAACAGGCAGTGGGCGGAGCTTGGCGCTGATTGGTTTGAAGTTGAAGAGACCACAGACATGACAGATCTTTGTGGAGTGTGATGACATCACAAAACACCAAGGGTGCTTCTCATTTCTTATGTGACTGAAAATGTATTTTGACTCTATTGAATTTTCTAAAAACCTGAAAACTATGAGAACTGTGGCTGCGTTTAAAGCTACACTATGTGATATTTTCCCCCATCTAGTGGTGTAAAGGTATATGACCATCCAGTGAATATTAGTTTCTGTTCCTCTAAATTCCGATTTCCTTTTAACTCCTACAGTGGCCGATTTAGTCTAAGATTAACATGGCTTCCAGTTCGACCTCGTTCATGACTGCCATCGAGTCTTAAAACGCGAAAAGCGAAGCTTGAATTTACGGGTATGTCCCTCTTTGGCTAATGTACTTTCAAGATGGAGGGGCAACATGGCGACCAGCATTCGAACCCCTCACCCGTATGTATTTTCAATGGCATATTATAAACTTACAAGAATACTTTATTACTTGAAAGAAGTAAATATACATTAATGAGCACATATATTTTTGAAAGAACTAAGTGTTTTTAGCTAAGAATAAACAAAAAAAAGTTACACAGTGTAGCTTTAAGTAAGTGCGTTTTTATCTTGATCAATACCGCCATATTAATTTCCAATCAATTCCCCTATTTCCCTTTGCCCCTTGCCAGACCCAGACAGAAAAAAGTAATCAATCTGGAAAAGGGTTATCCAATCAGCGCCAAGCACCACCCACTGCCTGTTGATTGGCATTTGTGAAATGCCCTCTAGTATTATGAAAAAAATCTTTGGGAAAATCGTGTTTTGGAAATGCATGATTCGTCAAATAGGCGTCCTTCGTAAATGCAGCATATTATTATGAAAAACAGCTTTTTGTAAAAGCACTTTTAATCATTAAAAAATAGATTTTTAAACATAATAGTGTGCGTGGAAGAGGTAATTGTAAAATAAATTAAACAATAAATGTTGTGTTTTCATGTAATTTTACAAAATAAATAGATACAGTTATTTATTTAATTCATATTTAATTATTAAATTAATTAATTATTGAGTTATTTCAGAATAAACTGGTACATTTAAATCGTTGCTTTATTGAATTCATTATTTATTGAATTATTTCATTTTAAGTAATTTGGTCCTCCATAGAAAACAAGGCTGTACAGGATAGATGCATGGGCGTCGGAACCATTCCATTTCGGTAGACAGTTACTGTCTACCGAAAGACTTTCTTTTCTTTCGGAAAGACATTTCATCACCCGGACTGTTGTTTTCAAACTCGTTTTTTTAGAAGGTTCCAACGAGACCCCAGAAAATTTCAGAGAATCAAAGCAAAAATGAATAAAGTCTACTGAACCTTTAATCAACTGTTTAATTTCTATGATTTCTCTCCTATCTTGTCATATACATACTTTCCAGAAATGTGTTTGCTTTGTATCTTTCTAGTTTGTTTTTTCTCACTATAGTCCCCTTTGTCTTGCTCACTGGGGTTGTAAGGCCGTATTGGTGCTTTCACACTAGCACTTTTGGTGCACACCCGGGTTCGATTGACATCAGAGTTCGGTTCGTTTGGATGATGTGAAAGCGGTCTTCCGAACTCCGGTGCGCACCCGCGAACCGTACCCGAGTCCGAAATGCATAGCATCGCTCCCCTCACTTTTTTTTTCAACCGTTGGATTTGTTACCAAAGCTTCAGTACGTAATGGCACTTGTGTCTATCTGCCGCGAATGCACTGTAAATGCTCTGAACGCCGAAGACAAGCAGAAATGAGATCTACAGCTCTCTGCTTGCAGTATGTTAGATGGGTAAATGAGTGAAACACACACGAAACACATTTTTATCAACTCATATGTGATTAATAGCGGTTCACTTCCGCACTTTAGTACAATTGCGTTCATATCAGCAGTAAACCATAATGGAGTTCACATGAAACGAACCCCAGACCACCTCTTTAAACAGACTTAGGAGCGGTTCACGGGTGCGCACCCAAGTTCAGAAGACCGCTTTCACATCATCCACATGAAAGTACCGTTAATTTATGTAAGCTGCTTAGATATATATGTTGTGAAAGTTGATTATATAAATCATTTTTAGCTGAAAATTTTCTTCAGGTTTATACATCCAACATTAAATATATCCAATTTTAAAATAAATAGATGGATTTTAGGAAGGGGGTCCCTCATAAGAGGTTCATCATATTTGGGGGTCCTTGGCATCATACAATTTGAAAACCTCTGGTATATACAGCATTGAAAGCACTGTACTCTATAGCTCACAGCCTCATTTTCATTCCTGTCAAAAATGAATTATGTACCACCTTGACTATGGTCTATTGAAATCTTATTTTAATAGACTAAACTTATACATGACGCTTTAGTCCAAAGACTAAAATGAAATAATGTGACAATTTTACAAGGCTAAACGTACATATTTTCATCAAAAGAAAAAAATAACTACAATTAAATAACTAAAACTGCAAAAAAAAAAAAAAATGAACACTTCAACTTAATGTTAGGGTGTGTGTTTGTGAGAGAGTTTGTGAAAGACGATACTATTTTTGTCTGTTTTTAGAAGGAGGAATTCAGTGGGTTTGTGGTGGGAACCTGGTGTGTGTGTGTGTGTGTGTGTGTGTTCTCTTCTCGTCTCACTGCTGGTGTCAGATGACAGGCATGTCTTTGATCAGTCTGTTATTAGTGAGGTGTGTATGGACAAGAGGAATTCAGATCTCATGCTTTGTGTTCTGACCCTCCTCTCCCATCACTCTCCTTCTGTGTACCCAAATACACAGGAATACCTTATCCTCCATTCATTTCACATTCAGACAGTCGTCGCACACAGAGAACTGCATGAGTGTTTATGCTGATTAAGAGACATTAATGAGAGCTTGCTCAGCACTGGAGACACTTAGATTGGACCGATGATGTGACTTTATTATTGTGTGTTGATGTTTGTGCATGTGTCCGCTGAGCAGACAGTTGGATAGAGTCCTGTCTGGACTGGTGCCCATGTTTGTGGATCTAAACAACCTCCCTCTCTAGAGATACAGACAGATGTCATAGTCAGAACGGAACATTAGTATGATATAAACTCTGTAGACTTCAAACAAAGCAGTCTGCTCCAACCTGTAGTATGCTACATTCAGGGGTGGACAGTAAATAAATGCATTTACTTGAGTACTGTCCTTAAGTACACTTTTTGAGTATCTGTACTTTACTTGAGTATTATTTTTTCTGTAAACGTATTACTTTATCTACACTACATTTGAAAGACAATTATCATACGTTTTACTCCACTACATTTCTATTAAGGTCCTTGAAGTCGAAAGTCGTTTCTGTAGCAGCTTTAGTTTTTGCAGAAAAGCTTATCAGGAATCACTCTTGTAGGGTCACGTGAAGTTCAATGATTTCCCAACATTTTTTGAACACTGATCTGTTTATAGCAAAGTGGAAGAAAACGGCAGGGCTCAACATAAGCAATGGCCCGATGGTCCGGGGCCAGTAAAAGAGTATGTCGGACTAGTTGCATGGCGGACCAGGGTGATAATTGGTTTCATGTGCAGTGCACGTCAGGGACGCAGTTTCGAAGCTTTGCGGGATCCGAAGCGCAGATGTTTCGAGTCGAACGATCTGAACCGTGATTCAAAACACCTATGTCACATGACTTGTTTTATTATATATAATATATATTTATATGTATTGTCAACACTGTTCTGTGATTAATGAATAAAATAGCTTAGAAACTGAAAAGTTCTAGCATATATTTCTTGATAACTAAAACTCACAGCTTCACTATTAGTAGAGATGCTGTCAGGTAGAATTAATTCTCAAAAAAATAACTCATTGGACAAACTCAACTTAATTGAGGGCAGGTTTTCCATCCAATAAATATGTGTAGCCCCAAATACTAAAAATCTAATTCATGCAATGAAATGTAATTGAGTTGGTCCAACTCAATTTTATCAAATACAGTTTAAGTTATATTTTCATACTTATATCATTACTTTTTTGAATGTGTCATACTTTCATCATCATACACAATGTATGTAATGATAATTTAAGAAAAGGGTGATGTAATGCTTAACATTTGAATAGATCAATGAGTGCCCATAAGTCCAGGCACCACTCTTCAGCAAAATGGTAACCACAGAATTCAAAAACATTACAGAAACTCCTCTAAATGTCCAACATAACTGAACATTAAACCCTAACATTAGCTAACAACATCTTTCCCTTTACAGAAAACTGAAAACATAAATTAACACTTTAATCCCTAAATTTACTCTCATAATTTAGTCCCTTGCAAAGCATGCTGGGAACTTCAGATCCACTGCCCAGTTAGTTATGTCAACACAAATAAAATACATTTTATCAAAATTAGATATGTTTAAGTAAAGTGAACATAATTTAAATGTGTCGAATCTATGAAGGGCCTGAACCATTTTTTTGAGTGCGTGTAAACAGGAAACCAGCATAGTATGAGGGTTAAATGATAACTGTGACTATCCCCATGAAATATCATTGGACTAAAAAATTAAAAAAAATACCAAAATCTCTCTTTATTTTTGTAGAAAGAAAGAAACTAAACTACTGATTGCTCTACAAACTTCTACTACAAGCTTTCATGCTTGAGGTTGTCAGATGTCAAGAGTTTACATCCCCCAAACAGAGCTTTTCTGTTAAAAGAATACATTTTCTGCCCAGTGTTTTACTTAATCTTTGCGATCTGGGAACCATGTGCACACCCTCTCTCTAAAGTTATGCAACCTCTGTTTGGCAATACGAAGTCTTTTTTGCTGTTGTTTTAATAGAAAAGCATTAATGTCATTTGGAAATATTGGTATAACTATTTGGAATTTCACTGTTTTTTTTTAAACCAGTTTTCATAATGTATATAAAGAGTATGCTATATATATATATATATATATATATATATATATATATATATATATATAGTTTGGGCGCATCTGGATGTCTCGTATCCGCACAGCTTTTATATATATATATATATATATATATATATATATATATATATATATATATATATATATATATATATATATATATATATATATATATAAATATCACATATAAATGCTTTATATTATAAATAGCCTATAATAATAGCATAGTATATAATAACAGTATACAACAAAATGTAAAAAAAAAACATGCATATGAGTTGACATTCTCTTGATTCGTGTTTATAGTTTATAGTTCAATAATTCTGATAAAATGTACAAAAAAAATTATCATAACACGACAATGATTGTGTATAATTTTAAGCAAAATAATCAGTATTACCAGTTTATTCTGCATGACGAAAATATGATTCATTGACTAAAACTAGACTAAACAAAAACAAAACATAAAAACATTTTTTTACATTTTAACACAGGACTGAAGATATACTTCAGCAGTCCGCATGATGTAATTTCCGAAGGGTTCGAGCACACCCTGTCCGGCGCACAAGACAGACAGTAGACAGAAGCGTCACAACAATTGTACTGTGTATGTGTTGAACTACTTTTATACTTTGAAAGCTGTGCGGATACGACTGTAAACGAGACATCCAGATGCGCCCAAACTATAAAACCACTTGTCAATTATCTGTTAAAAATCACAAACTACATGTACGCTTACAACAAATAATCTAAACAAATGTGTGTACAACAGTGAGAAATCAACAAAGCACAACATGACACAAACATCTGCCTCAAATCAGTCATTTTTCATCACGAACCCCTGAAACTCTAACTTTAGTGTGATTACTCCATTTGACCACTAGGTGTCAGGCTGCACTTAGCAGAACTAACCAGAACCACAAGAGCGTAATAAAAGCACTCACATTTTCAATGACAAAAGTCCACTCTTTGTCTTCAAACTCCTCTGCGTGGGGATCCTAAAAAACAAAGCAATGTGGGGATTAATTTGATGGCATTAAAAACTGCTCATAAAAGACAGTCTCAGTATAAAATCTGTCTTTTGCAGCAGAGATATTTGGAAACATCAAATCCATAAAGTAAATCACTCACTGATCAGGAAAAAGATCTGCATTTCCTTCCTTGTTACGTAAAACATATGAGGGATGTAGAGGCACTTTCATAAATGACTTGTCAAAAGCTTTATCCGGTTATATCAGTAATATAAATAACCAAACGTTCAATTTCTGTCACAGAAATCTGTCTATTAGCATACAATTATACAATTTTCTCACACTCATCTGTCTTGAGCCTATTTCAAAGTAGAACCAGGTTTATCGGTCTAAACAAGCATGTATTAAGACACATACATACATGCATACATCTTCACCTCTTCTGTTGTTCTAGAACTGTTCCAGTCATCCGACCGCATGGTTAGCGGTACACAAATGAAACATTCATGAACTTACAAAAGCCAAACTGGACCACTGCAATGAACTCCGGGAGATGTAGTTGTACAAGACACTGATTAGGTTTGGTGAAAACACGGCTGATAAGGAAAATGTTTGGACAAGCATTTTGTGTGCAAGTGTGTGACCTTTGTAAACACAATGTGGAGACTCTTAGAGGATATACAACACCAGGTCAGCCTGTCAGCGCTAGCTCGTAAGATGTCAATGCAGGACAATAAAGCTAATGAAATGATGAAATCCAAACTTTTATCATAAATTTTTATTTATTTTATGCTAGTTAATTTGCACATTATTTCAAATATTTGAAATTTTATTTTATTTTATTTAAAGGAGAAGAAATGATCCGAATATTAGTATTGAGTAATTGAATATCTCATATTTTAAAAATATTTAACAAAATGTATGATCATACAGTGAGGAAAATAACTATTTGAACACCCTGCTAAAGTTCTTCCACTTGGAAATCATGGAGGGGTCTGAAATTGTCATCGTAGATGCATGTCCACTGTGAGAGACATAATCTAAAAATTTAAAAAATCCAGAAATCACATTGGATGATTTTTAAAATATGTATTTGTATGATACAGTTGCAAATAAGTATTTTATCACCTGTCTATCAGCTAGAATTCTGACCCTCAAAGACCTGTTAAGCGTGGAACATACTCTGCAAGAACAAAGAAATTTGTTCGTTTTCTCGAGGTGGCAAGAACAAGAACAAAGTTTGTTATGGCCAGTACATTGATACTTCAAAAGAAGTTGCAGCCTTTAGTCTGTCTTTAAAATGTCCACCTCCACTCCATTTATTATCCTAAATTAGATGCACTTGTTTGAGATCATTAGCTGCATAAAGACACCCGCCCACCCCATACAATCAGTAAGAATCCAACTACTAATATGGCCAAGACCAACGAGCTGTCCAAAGACACTAGAGACAAAATTGTACACCTCCACAAGGCTGGAAAGGGCAACGGGGAAATTGCCAAGCAGCTTGGTGAAAAAAGGTTCATTGCTGGAGCAATCATTAGAAAATGGAAGAAGCTAAACATGACTGTCACTCTCCCTCAGACTGGGGATCCATGCAAGATCTCACCTCGTGGGGTCTTAATGATCCTAAGAAAGGTGAGAAATAAGCCCAGAACTACATGGGAGGAGCTGGTCAATGACCTGAAAAGAGCTGGGACCACCGTTTCCAAGGTTACTGTTGGTAATACACTAAGATGTCATGGTTTGAAATCATGCATGGCACGGAAGGTTCCCCTGCTTAAACCAGCACATGTCCAGGCCTGTCTTAAGTTTGCCAATGACCGATGATCCAGAGGAGACATGGGAGAAAGTCATGGGGTCAGATGAGACCAAAATAGAATTCATATATGTCATAATTCCACTAAACGTGTTTGGAGGAAGAAGAATGATGAGTACCATCCCAAGAACACCACATGGGTTTTCTGCACATGGGACAGGGCGACTGCACTGTATTAAGGAGAGGATGACTACAGGAAATGTTTGACCTCTGTAATTGCAAACAAAGGCTACTGTACCAAATATTAACACTGATTTTCTCAAGTGTTCAAATACGTATTTGCAGCTGTATCATACAAATAAATAGTTTAAAAATCATATAATTTCCATTTAAAAAATATATAAATACCATACATGAATACATGAATGATCATACAGTACAAAATATATTGTTATATAAACTAGACACATTAAGTACAGTAATATTTGAAAGATGACATTCTATTCATATTATTTATGAATAGAGACACAATAATATACAGTCTTGTTCAAAATAATAGCAGTACAATGTGACTAACCAGAATAATCAAGGTTTTTAGTATATTTTTTATTGCTACGTGGCAAACAAGTTACCAGTAGGTTCAGTAGATTCTCAGAAAACAAATGGGACCCAGCATTCATGATATGCACGCTCTTAAGGCTGTGCAATTGGGCCATTAGTTGAAAGGGGTGTGTTCAAAAAAATAGCAGTGTCTACCTTTGACTGTACAAACTCAAAACAATTTTGTACAAACATTTTTTTTTCTTCTGGGATTTAGCAATCCTGTGAATCACTAAACTAATATTTAGTTGTATGACCACAGTTTTTTAAAACTGCTTGACATCTGTGTGGCATGGAGTCAACCAACTTGTGGCACCTCTGGTTTTGCTTCAGAAACAGCATTTTTGATATCACCCCACAAGCTCTCAATTGGATTAAGGTCTGGAGATTGGGCTGGCCACTCCATAACATTAATTTTGTTGGTTTGGAACCAAGACTTTGCCCGTTTACTAGTGTGTTTTGGGTCATTGTCTTGTTAAAACAACCGTTTCAAGGGCATGTCCTCTTCAGCATAGGGCAACATGACCTCTTCAAGTATTTTAACATATGCAAACTGATCCATGATCCCTGGTATGCGATAAATAGGCCCAACACCATAGTAGGAGAAACATGCCCATATGATGATGCTTGCACCTCCATGCTTCACTGTCTTCACTGTGTACTGTGGCTTGAATTCAGAGTTTGGGGGTAGTCTCATAAACTGCCTGTGGCCCTTGGACCCAAAAAGAACAATTTTACTCTCATCAGTCCACAAAATGTTCCTCCACATCTCTTTAGGCCAGTTGATGTGTTCTTTGGCAAATTGTAACCTCTTCTGCACATGCCTTTTTTTTTAACAGAGGGACTTTGCGGGGGATTCTTGAAAATAGATTAGCTTCACACAGACGTCTTCTAACTGTCACAGTACTTACAGGTAACTCCAGACTGTCTTTGATCATCCTGGAGGTGATCATTGGCTGAGCCTTTGCCATTCTGGTTATTCTTCTATCCATTTTGATGGTTGTCTTCCGTTTTCTTCCACGTCTCTCTGGTTTTGCTCTCCATTTTAAGGCATTGGAGATCATTTTAGCTGAACAGCCTATCATTTTTTGCACCTCTTTATAGGTTTTCCCCTCTCTAATCAACTTTTTAATCAAAGTACGCTGTTCTTCTGAACAATGTCTTGAACGACCCATTTTCCTCAGCTTTCAAATGCATGTTCAACAAGTGTTGGCTTCATCCTTAAATAGGGGCCACCTGATTCACACCTGTTTCTTCACAAAATTGATGAATTCAGTGATTGAATGCCACACTGCTATTTTTTTGAACACACCCCTTTCAACTAATTCAACTAATTGCCCAATTGCACAGCCTTAAGAGCGTGCATATCATGAATGCTGGGTCTCATTTGTTTTCTGAGAATCTACTGAACCTACTGGTAACTTGTTTGCCACGTAGCAATAAAAAATATACTAAAAACCTTGATTATTCTGGTTAGTCACATTGAACTGCTATTATTTTGAACAAGACTGTATAAAAAATTATGTAAAGCACATTTTGCCCCCAGGAAACTGAGCTGCCGAAAATGTAAGAACAGTTGTCAGAATGTCATCTGGTTCTGTCATCTAAAATCCTGTGCTGTCAACATGAGGAACCTCAGATCTACAAACTGCTCTCTCTCTCTCTCTGAGCATCTAATAGAGGCACTTCCTGTCTACCTGCACCTGGGGCTGACAATTCAGGATGTATCACTTCTCTCCAGATTCCAGAAGGAAAAATCTTCTGACCGGCATCTCAACATGACTAACATACAGCGCACACACTTCCAGCTTCCATGAAAGGGAGTTCAAATCTTGGACTATGGCAGTTAAATCAGTTTGGAATCAGGATGTCTAGACACCAGCAGACCTGCAGATCCCAACCAATCAGCTTCTGGGAAACCGCCAACTGCTCCAACTGGCCCCAATAACATCTAGGCCTACTTTTATGTGTGTGTGTGTGTGTGTGTGTGTGTGTGTGTGTGTGTGTGTGTGTGTGTGTGTGTGTGTGTGTGTGTGTGTGTGTGTGTGTGTGTGTGTGAAATAGCAGGACATAAATGTGTATAATGACATGGGTATGACATAGGTATTACAAGTAGAGGGTGAAATATGAGGACATTACCCATGTCCCCACTTTTCAAAAGGCTTATAAATCATACAGAATTAGTTTTTTTGAGAAAGTAAAAATGCAGAATGTTTCCTGTAATGGTAGGTTTAGGGGTAGAGGCAGTGTAGGGGGATAGAAAATACAGTTTGTACAGTATAAAAACCATTCCACCTATTGAATGTCCCCACATTTCACAAAAACAAACGTGTGTGTGTGTTTGTATGTGTGTGTACGTACCTTAAATAGGGTGACAGTGATCTCGATGTTCTCTGGAACAGGCCACACCACAACTCCTCTATAGGGGTTCTTGATGCCAGGCTGCCAGCTATGAGACTGCGAACAAAATAAATTATGTTAGATGATACACAAGATGATTATAATAAATGCAACAGGAAAACTAGCATCTTTACTCATACAAAATATACATTGTTTTACACAAAAATCTAGCTAGTCATTGCAAAAATGTATTTTCTTACTATATTTGTCTCGTTTTCCAGTTTGGAAAAAGGTATTTTCCATTGGCAGATATTTTGCAAAAATGCATCTTTATTTAAGAATGTTTAGATATTTGTAACGGAAAACAATGGACAACATTTTCTGCAGTGAAGTTGGAGTGATGCATACACAAGTTCTTTACTGGTTCATTTTAAGGTTGTGTGTAATTTTTGGGCCAATATTGGGGACAAACTGAATTTCAGCTTCCCAAACTCACAATTATTATGAGCATTTATGCATGCATTAAAAGTTTTATTTCAACCAAATTCAAACTACGTAAAACGTACTAGTCTGGTTTCGTTTAGACAGATTTACAGACAGTTAATATGATTGTAGCTCAACATTGTAAAGCAGGTATTCATACTAATTGGGCTACAAATGTCTTCAAGAGGTAACATGTATTTAATCCTTCAAATGTATACATTGTGTATGTATACTTGTACTGAAAAATTTAGACTAACTTGATACAAAAATCTACTATTTACTGCACCATAAACATATATAGTTCCCTCAAAAATGAAAATTCTGTCATCATTTACTCATCCTCAAGTAAAAAAAAAAAAAAATGTATTTCTTCTGATCAACACAAAAGAAGATATTCGGAAAAATATGCTTAACCAAACTGATTGGCCGCATTGACTTCCACAGTATGGGGGAAAATACTTTGGAAGTTAACAGGGCCCATCCACTCTTTGGTTAACCTTTATTCTTCAAAATATCTTCTTTTGTGTTGATCAGAAGAAAGAAATTCATACAGGTTTGACAACTTGAGGATAGGGATGCACGAAAATAAAAATTCTTGGCCGAAACCGAAAACCGAAAAAGATGAAACCAAGGCCAAAAACCGAAACACAGAAAGAAATTATGCCAATTGTTAGTAATTGTTACCAATAGTAACCATTGCATTTATTGCTATGACTGTGTAAATTTACTAAAAATCAAGGCATTGCAATTGCATAAATTAATAATAAAATTTCAAATAATAAATCGATTACAAATGATGCATTTAGTTAGCACATTGCAACAATGCACAGTATAAAAAAAAATTCAAACTAAAATGTTTAACTTGACCTCACTCATGTGTAGCCTCCATTAAATAATTTGCAAGCCTATATCCTGCAGAAAGGTACAGATATTTAATAAAGTAAACAAATGTAAAATAACTGCCTATTTAACTGTTTAAATTAAAGATTAATACTTATTAAACTTACAAAAGCTATTCAATCAAGAGCAGTGAGTGATGTCCTTATCTTTTGTTTGACATGAAACAAGAGTAAAGGCTACTGCCCCTTTAAGACCTAATCAACGGATATATGTCGTCTTTCTCGATTGTATAAAGTTCACTTAAGGCATATTCAGACAATGTCTGCATGGATACTCATCAAGATGGACATGTTGACATACTTTTTGTGTGAGTTTGTCTGTTTAAGCGCAAGACTGGAAAGAGAACTCAATATTTGCACGCTGTGAAACAAGTGCACGCTTTTGGATGATTGCACAGACAGATTGTACAGCGAGCTCATTCGCGTCTTCTGGCTGTACATCAGCGTGCTGAAGGAGAACATGACTGGTCATATTCGGACATACGGCAGCACTCGCATGAATTAAACAAAGTTTACAAAGAGAGACCGTTTTGCCCGTTTTTCTTTTATTATCGCTGTTGTTTTAGTGTATCACTGAGGAGCCAGTAACGTTACATGTATCTATCAACAGAAACATAAACAAAGCATTATTTCAAGTTACAACCCATATTATAGATGCGTCATCAGATGCGAGATGAACCATATACGTCCACACCGCAGATATGTTGGTTTAGGGTGCTTTCACATCTCTAGTTTGGTTCATTTGGTCCGAACCAAGGGCAAACAATTATACATTGTTGCATTTTTCAGCTTTTTTGGTTCCTTTTCACACCACACTGATTGCTTTGGTCCGAACCAGTTGAAACGAACCAAAACGCAGGCACGTGACAACATCCACATAACTCATTGGCCATGGCGTATTTCCTAAACTGCTTTTCGATTGGTCAGAATTTATGTGTGGAAAAATTCCAACAGAAGAGGCAAAGCCAGCAAACTATAATAACACAATGACGACTGGTGAGAGACGACTGCGCGGGCCAGTTTTGTCCCTGGCCATAATCTACTACACTGTGTATTTACCACAGTATGCAAACAATACATTCCTATAATGAAGCGCGGATGCGATGTGAAAACACCATTCTAATGCACTGCAGACGGCGAGCGCGCATCACTCGTCACTTCAAGCGGAGGCATGCATTAATTATTCTTAATTGACATGCTCATCTTCCCGTAAATATTTCCAACGATCTATCAGGTAATAATGTCATGAACACAATGTCAGCGCAGCTAACTAGGGCAGCTGGTTTAGTCCAAAAATGATCAGTACTTTTGCAGTTGGTTCTGTTCGAGGTCAGATCACGTTCTCACCACAAAAAAAACTGCTCCAGAGTTCGTTTGAAAGCATACCGAGACCACCTCTTCAAGGAGGTCTCGGTACGCTTGTTTAGTCCGCTTTTGGTGCGCACCCGAGTGCGATTGCTGCTGACCAAACAAACCGCACCAAAGAAGGAAACGAACTCAAGTACAATTCAACCGAACTAAATGAGGCAGCTGTGAAAGCACCCTTAGACAAGGGATGCGTCTCAAACAGATCCCTAGTTCAGTAGTCAGGGCACTGATCAGGACATAATTCAATGGAAAAGATCTTGAGTAAAAGATGACAGAATGATCCCTCCATATACAGAATTTTCTGGTTTTCTGTGTTTTCACTGTTATACAGTAGGGGGCACTTTTACAGATCTTCTGAAAGAGTACTGAATCTATGGATCAAACAAAGGAAAAAGGAGCAGAAACAAGCGATAAAAGCAGTCTTTAAGAGAAACACTTTTCTCAGCTTTTTGTTCAAAATATTTTTTTTATAAAGTGTTTTATAAAGTTTCATAAAGTGTTGTTTAAAAGCATAAAAAATAATGCATGAAGCTAGAATAAAATGTACAAGAAAATATTCTGGGGTCCATGAAAATTGTGTGAAAACTATCAAAAATGCTGGCAGTGGCTGGCAACTTTTTTTTTTTTTTTAAGCTAGCGGGGAAACCGTTAAATGAAAATTACCCACCTTGGAAGATTTCCTTCGGCTCCTGCGTGTCCAGACAACAACTAGCTTGTCTGGTTGCCTAAAAAAGGACATAAGAGAAAAAAATTAAACAACCAGTACTAAAAAACGAATTAAAAAAATCAATACCAGAACTTCACCTTTCAGCTCTACTCTGCACATCAAGTTTGAATCACTTGTGGGCCAACAGAGAACAAGATCAAATGAGAAATAAAAGAAATAAAAGTTGCTGACCAGCCTTCTCAGGAAAGAGTTCAAAGTACAAATGATGCTGCAAATTAATTCATAACCCAACAGTAAATAAACTCACTGCTTTTCTGATGCAAGTGTGTGTGCACAAGATTAATATGGAGTTCAGGTGGCAAGAGCTCTACCACAGGAAACGAATTATAGGCAAAATTCACTCCTCACGCTAAAGCACAAATACACCAGTATAACATTCACAATACACAAAGTGAATAATGGCACTCACAAACAGACCAACAGGTTTAAAGATAAACGCACTGTTAGACCTGAAGGACAAAAGGTTTTCAGCACATCTGAGCAGAACTGAGAGAGAACAAATCACACACACACACACACACTCACACAAAAGATCCAGGACTCATGTGTTTGAATTGGATTACCAGCAGTAAGAGGATTGACCGCAATCTGACAGGTGTGTTTATGCGTATGTGCTGTGTGTGTCTCGCTGTATCATTTTAAGAAACATCACTGTCCTAATCTAAACTGTTACCAACATGCATCCCAGACAGGATCTAACCCATGGTACGTATATGGATTATTCTAGATTACTGTATGGATCGGTTTCCCAGTAACAGAGAAATGGCAGTGCTACACAAAAAGGATTTTTATGTGGAGAATCATCACTTACATGACTTTTAAACCAATAATTAGACTTAAAAAATGTCCAGGAAACCAACGAGAGAGAATCACAGAGAAACCATGCACAGACACTCCATTGTCTCTCTGCATTTCTAGAAGACGCACACACACTCCCTCCTGCCCTACGGCATCATGCTGTGCATGACATGAAGCATTGAAGACAATCTGTTTTCAGTCATCTCTCGCTCTGAAATAGCAAAACGCTTTCCCTTTATCCTCCTTTCTCTTTTTCTGTCTATTTCCATCCCAAATTTCAGGCCTTGTGCGTTTCCTTCCTCTAGGCTACTTGACATTCTCTCTAGGGTCTGAAGCACATGATCTTATCAGAAAGTTTTTATAATGCCGTGATATTTTTTCTTTAGGATGGATGAGTTACTATTTTTTCTAAATTATTTTTTTCTTTTATTCAGCAAGGATACATAAATTGAGCAAAAGTGACAGTAACGTCATTTGTAGTTTTACACAAATTAATTAAAATAAACCTGAATAAATGAATTAGTTTCACAAAACTATTTAGTACCACAACTGTTTTTAACATTAATAATAAAATATACCTCTTGACTTCATCACTAGATCAGCATATTGGAATGCTTTCTGAAGGATCATGTGACATTGCAGCCTGAAGTAATGATCACAGGAAAAAATACATGACATTTAAAATGTATAATATATTTCTGTTTCTACAAACAGTTATTTTAAACAGCAATACAATTTCATAATATATTACAGATGTAATATATACTATGTACTTATTATAATAATTGTAATAACTGGGTAATAATCTACCCCTAAATCTTACTTTTACCCATGTAGTTATTTTATATTATAACTTTCTTAGGCAAGCACACTGTAAGTACATGCAAGTGCACACCTGTAAAATAGTGCAACCAAAACAAAAAAAAAGATTACAAATCCAAACTTTTGAACAGAAACACTACATTCAGATGAACTTATCTGGCCTTTTTGTCCCACTTCTCATTTTTTGAAAATGTGGTTTTATTTGCATGTTCATACTTTGTAAATCTGACTAAACTTTTTTTTATCAACTTTTTTTTATCAACTTTTTTTTTTTTTTTTTTTTTTTACAATACTTTCTGAAATCTAATCTTCCTTAGTTGGATGTTTCATTTTCTTTTCTAGTATATAGTCAATGTTTTCTTTCCTACACTTAAAAAAATATTACAAAAAAAAAGATTTGACAAGACAAAAACTGTACAAGCTTTTAAGCATGTGCATTGTGCACTGACACACACACACACACACACACACACGCACACACATTTTCCAGCAGGCAAAAAAGCTCTAGCGTAAATTGTACTCTTTAATATAGTTTAACAAACAGAGCTCTAACGGTGCAAACTCACGTCTGTTCCTCTGACTGACACCAGGGGGCTGTTAGAGCTATTGTCTGAATCTACATCAAAGGTCAAGAAGTCAAGAAGACTTGTATGTTTCTACAGCAATTTACTGCACTGCACAACCACTTAAACCTATCCCAAATAAATAAAAAAACAAGCAGCACATGTTCACCAGACCTTCATCAGTTTGAGAATTGTTTGCATGAGTTTCCTGCTGCAATCCCACCAGCAACCTATGCCAGAAAGAACCACACCTGTAACTCATTTTGTGGTCCATTTCTTACATTTCATATCTGCACTCTGTGCTCCCTAGGGTACAGTTCAATTCTTAAGACCCATTACTACAGACCCTTAGAGTCTCCAGTTGCTTTAGCTCAGATTTGTGGCTGTAGGTTTTGCATTTCTCTAGATACATTAAGATATAGCTGCCAAATCCAGTCTTTTGACTGTGTTTTCAAGGTCCATCTTAACTAGTAAAATAAGTAAAAAATAAATTAAATTAAAATAAAATAATTAATTAAATTAAAATAAATAAAATAAAATAATAAATAAAATGAAATGAAATGAAATGAAATGAAATGAAATGAAATCTAAAGTGAAACTGTTCAGTTTCCATCACTGGCATGCAATGTAGATCATACACCTGAAAGGTGTCTGCTGATAGGAACCTGTCAACATCTGAGGTGTGAGGAATGAAGCCAAGACTGTCAATAAGTTCAACATTTATAGGCAGGAGGTCTGGAACTGTGTTCACACCTTTAATTAAGAACTCTATAAAACTTCCAATCATAGCATGTAATGTACTTTGAAGAAGAAAAAAAAGAGTCAAAAGTCAAGCACTGTACACAAGGCTTTGGCAACTCCTCTGGGCATCTTGATTGTAATAGATTGCTTTTTGCATTGCTGCTTTACAACTATATGTACACTGAACTATATGTACACTGAACTATATGTAACTGTCACTTATATTTTTTTGAATGTGCCTTTGCTGGATAAAAGTATAATTTGTTTTTTCAATACTTTTGATTTTCAGGAATTTACAGAACCAGACTTGGAAAACCTAAATCTAAAACAAGCTCAATGTCTAAATGGCTAAACAATCTGGAAACTGCTTTCCTGTAGGATTAAAATAGACCTGAATTCCATCTAGCTAGTAAAATCTACAACACCCGTTAATAAACAGCAGAAAATGCTGTGGGTGTGAGAGAAAGTTTTATAATCATCTTGAGGCTTTACCAAGCATTCTTTCTATTACAGAAAGAGACAAAGACAAAAGACATAGAATTTACTGAAATATCTTTAAATAACATTGCAACAAACTAATTGTCTCTTTGAGGCAAACTACCTCAAGATGCCATTTATACTTCTGATTGCAGCAAAACAAAAAGCTGTAGATTTGAGGAGGGCTGGCATAAATAAATAAACAGAAAAGTAGTAACAAAGTGGGTCATCGCGCAGGAAGTGGAGGCGGGTAAAGAGGGTATACAGACAGACAGATTGGCAAACCCAGGACGAAAGTCCTTCACTGGGCACTAGAAGCACAGCTGCCCAAACACAAACGCTAAAAGCTGCTATTCCACACATCACATACAGAGAATGAGAAAGAGGGCGGCATGTGTTTAGTTTATATATGGCATTCAAATCCATCTCAGGTGACCAGGTGACAGTGCTGTTTACACCTGGTAACTTACTGTTACCACTTGAGATCAGAATGGGCTTGCCTTGTTTAGAACTTTTTATTTCCTTTATTTATGTCTAAGGATACACAAGATGGATAAGCATTTAAAATGTGATGTTGTCAGATGCATTTTTATGACCTGCATAGGTGATTTCTTATCTGGATGTAACAAGAAAGAAAAACAGGGAGCAACCAAATAAAAACAGACAACAAAACGTAGTAGCTCTCAACAATGCTTAACAGACTCTTGTAGAGAGCATGCAATAAAGACGAACGGCCGAAAAGCAGTCTCTTTAAGGGTTCTTTTCAGATTCAGAAGATTTGATCAAAGTGACTCACAAATCAACAAAAAACAAACTGAATCGTTTAGACAACCAGGAAACTGGCTCTGTAACTCAGTCTGTCTTGAGCCATGTTTAGATTTAAACTTGTTTAGACTGCGTCCCAATTCACCTACTTATACTATGTCCTAAAAGTATGTACTATTTTTGTGAAGAAAAAGTATATACTTTTGAGTGTGTAGCAGAAAAGTATGCAAGCTTCGGGACATACTACTTCGCCATCTTTAACGGACTCTGTCTCTTAGTTAGGTGCATCCCGTCACCGTTTATCTGCCCTGTCAATCATCGACAGATTTGTCAAATCCTCCACAGTAAATTTAATCTCCTACTGTATGGGAGAGAAATGTAGCCCAATCGTTGATCTGCCATTTGTTGGTCTTTAATGCAGAGACTCTTGTGTTTGCAGTTTAAATATAATGATGCATTTAAAAGTTAATGGCCAAACGTGTCATTACAAAAGTTCACAATGCTACTGCAGGTAAAATATAATGTGGACAACACTGAATAAATATATTTTTGTCAGGTTAAATATTGATAGGGATGGGCAACAGTGGTCGAGTGGTCGAGTACTCGATTACTCGAACGTGACAGCGACGATCGATCATGAAAACGATGATCGCCCTGGCTTTAAAAAAGATATTTGTATATTTCTCAGATTGGTTATTGCGGCATTTTGAATGGTAACTGAGGTCTGAGTGGTTAGCATTAGACAAGCACGCCTTCCAGACCGCGAAATAAAGTGAAACTAAAGCGCGCTGTGATGCCTGACGCACTGTGAATGATCATGAAATACAGTGCAAGATGTGCGGCAGCCAATCTGTCACATACACAGCATTATAATGAGAACATGATTGTCATGTAATGTTGTATTCTCCGTGCTTTAGCTCCCCGTGGATCAGTGCGCGCTGTTAATAAAGGAAATCCCCAACCAGAGTCAGAGCGCGGTCAAGTTCATCTGCGCATCCGCGTCCTTTTCCACAGATGCAAGTTGTAAGATTACTTTTTTTATAGGCTACTTGATTATATGTTGTCTATATCTGATTAATCTCATACAGGACGGCGTTTGGTTGAGTTTAATAACCAGCCAGCAAAGCGCTGCCGTTATTTCGGCTGGTGTTCATTCTCTTCAGCTTCAGTTTAAATGCAAACTGCCCGACATTATCGACTCTGGGTTATTTGAGACGGTCACATTATTTTTAGATAGGCTATTTCTTTTTCAAAATCATTGATGATATTAATAATGCAGCAGTGTCACTCATTTTTTTAACAGTCGATCTGTTTTAATGTTTCTCATGGATTCAAAAACGCGCAGTGATGCTGTTCTCACTTAGCCTAGAAATCTAGACGCACCCTAGCGGCAGCAAATTTAATTTGCCCGCAAGTGTCGTCTAGGAACTCTCAATACCATTCTGAGCTGTGTTCCTCAAAATCTGGCAACCTAATCACATCATGTATAGAGTCGGCGGGCGGGGCCATAATGACAACGGCCGAATTGCGTTTGCGTGCTTCTAGTAAACACAGAAACTGGCGAACGGCAGCTGTCTTTCGAAATCAGCTTTGACCGCGACTCTAGAAGACTTGGAGTCAAGCTTTTCTCTGAGAAAAGAACAAAGAACGGCGCTGAAGTCATTCTTAAAAAGGGAAGATGTGTTCGGAGTTTAGCCGACCGGATACGGTGAATGTTTAATCTGTCAACAAGCTCTGTTTCACCTTTGTTGCTCTGGTTGGTGTAGCGCTATCCTATCGCGTGCAACGGGGAGTTTGAAAGACAACCGTTTATCCCGCCCCTCAGATTGAGCCCTGTCTATGGTGAGTTTCCAGACCAAACATCTTGAAGTGGGTCTGGCTTGTCAGGCTAGTTCTCACTTTGATCATGAAAAATAAAATGATGTGCAGCGCCAATCTGCCATGTAACGTTAGGCTACATAGAATTTTAATAAGAACACGATTAAATTATTTGTGGTTTCGTTGCCCGTGTATTAGCATTGAAGAGCGCATTCAAAATCAGTTTCGTTTTCAAGCCTGTTGGCCAAGTTCACGTGCGCATTTGCGTCCTTTTGGGCAGATGTAAATTGTAATAGGCATATATCTGATTAATCTCATATAGGATGTGTTTTCATATAGTTTATTAATTCTCCAGCAAAGCTCTGCGGGGTGGTGTATTCACAGTTGCAGCTCAAATACAATGTTTCTTTTTCTTTAAGACATTTATGCATCATAATGTAACAGTTATTTTTTTATAGTCATATGTTCATATTTGCATAGACATCTCATGTTTTTGTCGCATACATTTTCATAACAGTCTTAAAATAGATTCAAATCTCCATGACGGAGACCCCCCGCCCCCCGCACAAGCCCCGCCCACGGTTAATCGATTACTCGTTTTTGAGACCTATCGATGATCAAAATGAAAAATTGACAAAAATGCCCATCCCTAAACATTGATAGTTGGTCACTCAAACCCCTTTATCTAAACTTAACCGTCGGACATCCGCCATGTTTGTAGTTTTTAACGCTTTTTATCCGCGTTCGTAGTTCTAAACGAATCCTTGTCCAACTTGCAATGGGTTGTGGGCAATATCAGCCGTTAGAGTGCGCGGAAATAGTAAACCGTCCGGGTATGTTTGGAATACTCTTTTCAACATACTACGATTTGGGACATACTAATTCTATTTTTTGAGTACTATTTAGTATGGATAGTATGCAAATTGGGCGTAGTATGCAAATTTAGTATGCGATAGTATGCAAGTTGTCCGTTGTTTACAAATCAATCAAGGCCTTTTGATTCTCGCTTGATTATCTTAAACCTCAAGGAATGGTGTAAAATGTGAATAGCATGAATTTTGGTCCAAGTGATTTGCTTGTATCGTAGAGGGTAAGAGATATTCTATAATAAGAGTAAGAGATAAGTCGTTATTTTGATTTTTGTGCGCACAAAAACTATTTTCGTCGCTAGGTAAAATTATTGTACAGCCACTGTAGTGAGATGGACTTTGTATCGATGTGTTTAGTGCCTTTTATGGGTCTTGTGAGTGGGTCAGTGGGAATGTACTGAATGCCAATGGAGGCCTCTGAAGCCTTTCTCAGCCATCAGCTTTCAACAAAAATATCTTCATTTGTGTTCCGAAGATGAACGAAGGTGTTACGGTGTCCAACAACATGAGGGTGAGTAATTAATGATTTTTTTTTTTTCATTTTTGGGTGAACTAACCATCCTTTAACAGACAAAGATACACTAAAAGAACAAATTTGGTATGCAGTTTATGAATACAATATACAATTAAGCAGATCTTTATAACTATAACTTAATAACTATAAACATGTATGCCAATACTTATGTGATAATATGAATCAATATAAGACCAAAAAAAAGACCAAAAAGAGAAATCTATGAAGCCGTTTCATATCTATACCTGACAGCTGCTCTCTCTGGGTCAGAGGTAGCCCCAAAGCAGATCCTGAATGTTCTCTGTGATCGTAAATGTCAAAGGTTTAATACACATTTGACATGTTTAATGCACACAAGTTTGCATCATTAATTATGTTACTTTGATGTTTATTATTGTAAAGCTGCTTTAAAACCATTGATGCTGTATAAAAATAATTAAGGTGACTTTACCGAGTCGCTGTTATTTAGGAATAAGATTGAGTGGGTGTTTGAATCGCGATTGTGATCTTTTAACAATTAATCGTGCAGCTGTAATATTTTTTGCATCAGTCTATAAAACACTGTTAATGGAGAGATGTTTGTACAAACTTTGACCTTATTGACTGACTCCACAGGGAAAGGGAGGGAAAGGAAGGGATGATATGCCACTACTCGAGAGGAACGGACAGGCTGAACCACATCCTGACTCAGAACGGATGAAACAAAAACAAAAAATTATATATATTAGGAAATTAGGAAGAATACTTCCGCAACCACCTCTATGCTATAAACAGCTCCATCAACAAAAAGGAATGAACACTTGTGACACTGTGACAAACACACACTGATGCTATCAATCAGAAATCCCCGTCTGATCTGATCTCTTAATGTCTGAATAAAGAAAGAGAGCAAGACAAAGAGAGCGCAGCAACTGGAACGGAGTGATATTAAGATTAACACACTAAAGAGCCTGTAACAGGAGATCTGGAACACACAATACAGTACTGCCACACAATACGAGAGAGGGTTATTGATTCGGCTATCTGTGTAGGACTGGTTTTAAATTATTTATTAGAATAAAGTGAGAGAGAGAAACATATCCATCTTAAAACGTTTGTGGTACATATGTAAAGAAAATTGGTAACACTACAATAAGGTTTCATTTGATAACATTAGTGTATTCCATTAGTTAACTGCAGATAAACAATACTTATACAGCATTTATAATTTAGTGTTAATCTCAAAATGTACTAATACATTATTAAAATCAATATTAATAATAATAATTTGTTAAATTTTCTCTGCATTCAAAGCGCTTTACATACAGGGAGTGCAGAATTATTAGGCAAGTATTTTTGAGGATTAATTTTATTATTGAACAACAACCATGTTCTCAATGAACACAAAAAACTCATTAATATCAAAGCTGAATATTTTTGGAAGTTTTAGTTTTTAGTTTTTGCTATTTTAGGGGGATATCTGTGTGTGCAGGTGACTATTACTGTGCATAATTATTAGGCAACTTAACAAAAAACAAATTTATACCCATTTCAATTATTTATTTTTACCAGTGAAACCAATATAACATCTCAACATTCACAAATATACATTTCTGACATTCAAAAACCAAACAAAAACAAATCAGTGACCAATATAGCCACCTTTCTTTGCAAGGACACTCAAAAGCCTTCCATCCATGGATTCTGTCAGTGTTTTGATCTGTTCACCATCAACATTGCGTGCAGCAGCAACCACAGCCTCCCAGACACTGTTCAGAGAGGTGTACGGTTTTCCCTCCTTGTAAATCCCACATTTGATGATGGACCACAGGTTCTCAATGGGGTTCAGATCAGGTGAACAAGGAGGCCATATCATTAGATTTTCTTCTTTTATACCCTTTCTTGCCAGCCACGCTGTGGAATACTTGGACGCGTGTGATGGAGCATTGTCCTGCATGAAAATCATGTTTTTCTTGAAGGATGCAGACTTCTTCCTGTACCACTGCTTGAAGAAGGTGTCTTCCAGAAACTGGCAGTAGGACTGGGAGTTGAGCTTGACTCCATCCTCAACCCGAAAAGGCCCCACAAGCTCATCTTTGATGATACCAGCCCAAACCAGTACTCCACCTCCACATTGCTGGCGTCTGAGTCGGACTGGAGCTCTCTGCCCTTTACCAATCCAGCCACGGGCCCATCCATCTGGCCCATCAAGACTCACTCTCATTTTATCAGTCCATAAAACCTTAGAAAAATCAGTCTTGAGATATTTCTTGGCCCAGTCTTGACGTTTCAGCTTGTGTGTCTTGTTCAGTGGTGGTCGACTTTCTGCCTTTCTTACCTTGGCCATGTCTCTGAGTATTGCACAGCTTGTGCTTTTGGGCACTCCAGTGATGTTGCAGCTCTGAAATATGGCCAAACTGGTGGCAAGTGGCATCTTGGCAGCTGCACGCTTGACTTTTCTCAGTTCACGGGCAGTTATTTTGCGCCCTGGTTTTTCCACACGCTTCTTGCGACCCTGTTGACTATTTTGAATGAAACGCTTGATTGTTCGATGATCACGCTTCAGAAGCTTGGCTATTTTAAGACTGCTGCATCCCTCTGCAATATATCTCACTATTTTTGACTTTTCTAAGCCTGTCAAGTCCTTCTTTTGACCCATTTTGCCAAAGGAAAGGAAGTTGCCTAATAATTATGCACACCTGTGACCTGATATAGGGTGTTGATGTCATTAGACCACACCCCTTCTCATTACAGAGATACACATCACCTAATATGCTTAATTGGTAGTAGACTTTCCAGCCTATACAGCTTGGAGTAAGACAACATGCATAACAAGGATGATGTGGTCAAAATACTCATTTGCCTAATAATTCTGTGCTCCCTGTACAGAAGGGGGGAATCTCTACCACCACCAATATGCAGCATCCGCCTGGACGATGAGACGGCAGCCATATTGTGCCAGAATGCCCTCACACGACAGCTGATTGGTGGAAAGGAGACAAAGTGATGAAGCCAATCAGGAGATGGGATGATTAGGATGCCATGATGATAGACAGAGGCTAATGGGCAAACTGGCCAGGATAAACCCCTGGTCTTTTCCTCCTTTGCATAACTCTACCTAGAATGGATGAGACAGAACCCATCATGGAGAAAGGAAAAAATAAAAAATTTGCAGCCATGGCATCGGTTGTCACCCATCGTACCCATCATCACTATGACATGCTATATGTGACAAAACGATCGTTTCACTGCTACTGTTTGTTCAATGCATGCGAGTGCTGCTGTATGTTCAAATATGACCAGTCATTTTCGCCGTCATCACCCGCGTGTAGAGCCAGAAGACGCGAATGAGAATAAGCGTGCGCTGTGAGACGATTCGTCTCTGTGCATCATCCGAAAGCGCGCACGTCTGAATTTTAATTTTATTTTATACTGTGCATTGTTGCAATGAGCTAAATAAATATTTGCATAATTATTAATTGATTTATTATTTTAAACTTTAATATTAATTTATGCAATTGCAATGCCTTGATTTTTAGTAAAGTTACACAGGCATAGCATTAGCCATAAATGCAATGGTACTAATAATTGGCTTAAAGGTGCACTATGCAACTTTCCGTCCACTGGAGGGCGCCTATTCAAAACAAATGTGTAGTTTGATGACGCAAAGTTTGAGCGCATCTTGGGACATGTGGTCTTCACGTCACAGCCGGTGGAAAATATTACTCGGGCAGGAATAGGATGTGGTTATTAACGTTACTGTAGTGTAAAGCAGAGCAGGACCAAGTGTTGTGGAGCTGAGCACGGCCGCTGGAGCGATTGTTAAACAAATACCCACCTCGCAAACACCAGGACTTTTATTATGGCGGGACGGGACACATTGGCCAGGCGCCTGCACTGATCCGCTCTTCCGGTTATGATTATGATGTAATGCAGCTCTGTTTATTATATTAGATACATTTAAGTGTGTTGAAAATGATGTTATGACATTACTCTGTGCGTTCATTTGTGCACACTGCTAAGATTAAAGCGCTCCTGCCAAATAAAACCTGAAACCGAGGGTGGCGCAGATATGACGCAATTGACAGGCGACTTCCTTAAACGCTATGCTGAAACGTCCTTTTCTTACAATTTACAAAGAGTTGGAAACATTTGGGATATTGTAGGTACTCAACTGAACAAAATATATAACACCGGCCTAATGGTTTTTTACTGCAAAAATACTACATAGTGCACCTTTAATTTCTTTCTGTGTTTTGGTTTTCGGCCTTGGTTTCCTCTTTTTCGGTTTCGGCCAAGAATTTTGATTTTGGTGCATCCCTACTAGGGCTATTTCATATCTCGATTTTGATGCCAGATATCTCGATATCGATACAATACGATATGACTACGTGTTCGGTGAAAACCAAGCATTTCTCAGAAAAATAAAAAGCCAAATGCCATAGCTAACACATTTGTGAATATTCTGAATAAAAAAGGAAAAATTACATAAAAGCAGATCATCATTCATTCAGCGCTGTTGCTGCTGCGGTGTGTCACGTGGCAAGCAATGACGCGTCACCATGGAAATGCCACCCCTCCTCTCACAATATAGTTCCCACGCCCCTGGCTGTACATGCGCTGGCTTTAGCGGTGTATTCAAGGGCACTTGTAAAACTGATGTTTGTTGTGACTGCCAGAGTTGTATGCAGGGCGAGCGCGGATGGGGGAAATCTATATCGTCTATATCGTTGGTTTTTTGATAGTCATATCTTGAAAGTTCATATCTAGATATAGATACGATAACGATATATCGTTCAGCCCTAATCCCTACTGACAATGTTCTGCTCAGTATTTCGTCAACACGCTTCAAAAGATGCCAAAACTAATAGTTTCATTGTTGGGGTTAAAAACCTAAAACTTGAACCCAGCATTACTTGATCTCGAGTAAAAGATCTGTTGCTACCTCAGTTTCATAGAGACTTTAAAACAATGTTTTTGCCCACAATGTTTAGGCATAAAACTTAAATTTACACATTTAACACATTCAACAGATTAATCTACTATTAAATTAATAGTATTACCTTTATTCAGCCATAAAGGTATTTATTTATTTATAACTCTCACTTGCAATGCAAGTCATTTTGAAGATCTGTTGCCTCCTATAGTTTTTAGAAATACTTCAGATTTTTTTTCCCCTCAGATGTATTTAAAGTAACAATTTTCAGTTGTTTCTTTCAAAAGTAGGACTGTGATCCCAGTATTATCTGCCAGCATAGCTAAAGTTAACTGACTCCCTGAGATTTCACAATCATTTCAGCTAACTTTTTAGTTGACCGGCAGATCTTTTACACAGACGCATGCTTCCTTCACCAGTATATTGTAATGGAAATATATTGTTTAGTTTACAAGTCAGTAATAAAACCCATTTTATTGAAGCCAGCATGAAAAACTGCAATCAGTGCTGCAATCATCCAAATGAGTAAGCGCACAAATGGAGAGAGAAAGAGAGAAAAACAGAGATGGTAGATTTGTAGCCTTAAAAGGAAATAAACCTTTGTGCCTGCACTGGTTTTCATGAAAATCATTACTGGATGGTTATCTACATTTAAAATCTCGCTTCTTAATTATTCTGGTGACCCAAAATTACTCCTGTTCCTTTACCTTTATGCATTTTTCCCTCCAAGATACTTAAAATATAAACACACTCTATAAATGTTTATTATGCAAAGCTCCCTCCCCATCATCATGATACAGATATGCTGGTTTAATTATGTGAAGTGGCAACCATTTGTGTATAAAGTATGACATTTCTGGCACAAGAAAATGTAAACATTATAACTAGACTTCAGGGAAAAATAAAACCCAACAAACTATACAATATTACCCTTGTACTGAAAGCTGTGCTATACAAGATCACTGAAGGTCACAAACCTAATTATTTCATCCAAGTCATTTCAAGTTGCTGAAAATCTCCCTTTATCTGGTCCTGCTAGCAAGAAAGGCTTTAATTTGTGCCAGAGAGCAAACAACCATATACACACCCAGTGTCATGAGACACATGAAAGGGCTTGGACTCCATTAACTAAAAGTGATTGATGCATTACAGCATGGATCCTTCATTACGGTGGCTGTCTGCATCCACAAGATATAAATCCAAACCTAAAAGTGCACTGAGAGAAAGAAACACAGATCAGCTCACTGTGAGGTGCACTGATCAATGAAACCTAAGCGGTACATGATGACCACCCTCTGATTCCCGAATCACTTACATAACCTTATTAAACCTTCAGTCTGCTCAGCATGTGTAATCACACACACACACACACAGACACACACACACACAGATCTACATCTTCACTCCCTCTTTTCACAGCATCAGTAATTTCCTCACATCCACATGAAGCGAAGGCTGAGGGACGGGTGTAATCCTTGCAGAGGGAGGCTAATCAAATGATTTAAGGAACACTGGATCAATACAACTTCTCGAGCTCTATCGACAGCATCAGAAGCATAGTGCCAATTACTGCAAAGATCATTTAGGAACATTACACACCGTTTGAAGACCATGGGGGGGGGGGGGGGGGGTGTTCCTTTTTCCAGATCATCTTCTGTAGTATTAACATAGGGAACAAATGCTATTGAATAACTTGGATTGAACCCAAAGCTTTCCTTTAAAAAAAGAAGAAGAAAAAGATGGAAACGAACAAACTGCCAAGTGCCAAGTCCATTCATATGAGAAGTGACAAATGAGTGTCGGTTTCATTCACCCTGTCCCTGAGTGACTTAGAGTGACAGGGAGAGGGACATCTGTGTGTGTGTGTGTGTGTGTGTGTGTGTGTGTGTGTGTTGTGGACAAGATGGAGATTTATTGTGACAGACAATAATTTGAGCATTAAATGGCCAAAGGCAATGCTATAGAACGGAAGTCAGGTTACTTGACCTGAAATAAATGAAATAAAAATCACGGCCCCCACCACCCAAAAATAAATATATAATAATTTTGTTGTTTTGCCCTATATTCAAATAACCATGGTTGGTTCAACACCAATATTTAGATAATTTCAGAGTTCCCATTTTGATACTGCAACAATAATTATTTCCCAACATTTTTAACATTATAAGACAAGCAAGCACACTCTTAGAAGATGCTTCATATATAGAACCTTTAGGGGTTCCCATCACAGGACCTTTTTATGAATTTAGTTTTAAACAATTTGTAATTAAAGACATCTGATGAATTAAAACATTTTTTTACCTTATCTATAAATAAATAATTACCTGTTAAGCATGAACGCATTAAAGGGGGGTGAAACACTCAGTTTCAGTCAATCTCATGTCAATCTTGAGTACCTATAGAGTAGTATTGCATCCTTCATATCTCCGAAAAGTCTTTAGTTTTATCATATTTATAAAATAAATATAGGCTGTACCGAGTCTTTCCGAAAAAAACTGAGCGCCTGAAGGCGTATCGTGTGGGCGGAGCTAAAGAATGACGAGCGCGCACAAAGTGGTGACGTCCTCAAGCGTGGAGAAGAAAACGGCACTCTAATAAACCATGGCGATCAATCAGATTCAGCTAATAGATATATGATCCAGAATCAAATCTGAGGCTGAAATGAACTGAACAGGAGAAACAGCAACAGCAGGACGTCCGTCTGTGGTATGTACTGTATTTAGTGGCCTGTCAACATTTGTGTGTCTTTACTCGCAGTTTATGAGGACATGATTTGGTTTATGGACTATTGTATGCGACTAAACATTAGCAGTAGCAAGCAAAACGGTTTTGCACGTCAGACTAGTGTAACGTTATACATAGAACAACAATGGAGTAACCGTTAGCGCATTTGAATGACAAAGCACGCTTTGTGAGAACACTAGGTTTTTTGGGTGGTATTACAATAAACAAACTGACACCTATATTGGTCAGCTAAACAAATGTATTTAAACACACACCGTAGATCGCATGCTCCATTGATAAATTAACTAACGTTACACACGATCGTGTTGTTTACTAATGTTTACTTACGCAACGATAGCCAACAACATAGATATTAGAAGCAGTTTTACTCACCGCCAGCTTCCAAAGCAGGACCGAACCTTTATCACTGTGACCGCTCCGACAAAAACACACTTCTTTGGTAACTGTTGATTTGGTGAAGTCCTGTGACAGCAGTGACCGTGGAGATCCACTTTTGCGACGCGACTGAAACGTGATGTTGTGCCGCTTCCAGTCATTTCTGCGTTCAAATCGGCATCATCTCTGTCGACGTCAAGCGGACACATACTCGAAAAAAACTCTCCGAAACTTGTGAGAAACCGGAAGGAGTATTTTTGACACAGAAATACTCCATCAAATGTCCAACTTAGTTTTTTAAACTTTGTCTATGTTTAGGATGGGAATCCAAGTCTTTAACAGTGTAAAAAGCTCAGTATGCCCTTTAAGGAATACTTTAAGGCATTTTCCATGTGTACAATTTGGCACTGGCATAAAGGGTTCTTTAAAAAAAAAATACCATAGAGTCAAGAACTCAAGAACTCCAGAGCCAGAAGAGAAGAGAATATCTAGAATCTCTCACATCTAAGCTGAACAGCACCAAAGGAGTCACAATCAGGCCAGGCCAGAAAGGCAGTGCAACAGTGCAGAAGACCTACTTAAACATGTACCTCTGGTCTTTTTGTCTCTGCTGGAAAGATGTAAAACTATTTTGCACTGTAAACCACACTCCCTCTCTCCCCCTCTTCAATAATTTCCTCCTTTTTGTCCACCCCTCCAGGAAAAAAAGAAAGAAAAAGATATTGGAGTGAAGCTAGTCTAAAGGTCTGTTTATCTATTGGTCAATGCAAGTTTAAGGATGACATTTAAAACACGAGCAATAGTAAGTTCAGTTCATTACTGTAAGTTCATTACAGGCTTAGTGTCACTGTGCCCATGGGTCAAATATAATTCACCAGTAAAGATGAGATTCTTGGCAGCACTGAAATTCATAATGCTGGGCTTAAAGCTAAGTGAAATCCCACATGAAGCATGCTGGGATTTTAAAGGCCTGAGTTGAGGCTTGGCTGCTGTAGCACTTTGAAGGATTTCCCTTCCTCATTCCAGTCAGACTGACCTGTGGCACCCAGCCTGAAAGCAAAAGCAGCTGGCTGCCCCAGCCAATAGTCTAAAAGCAGCTCACTGCAATACCTGACAGCAGGGGTTCCTTTTGGTACCAAAGACCCCTTGAAAAGGAACCCAATTCATAAAATGTAAAGGAAGCTATATATTGTCATTATTGTATCAAGACTCATGTATGCTATGTGATAAAAATGTGTGCCAATATAGATTATAGAAATATTATAGATAGAAAGCAAATTGTTAAAATATTATCTAACAAATTGTAATTTTGTTTACAATTTGTCTATCCAGTTTTAGAGAAGCGTTAGATGTTTAAACCTAAACAAATTCAATTCAATCTTATATAAAGACTTTCACAATAGACAATATTCAGGGGGGAAAAATGACCTAACAAACCTCAAGATACAAATACTGCAAAAAACAAGCATGAACTATGCTTAAAGTATGTTGCATGTGAGTTGAAATACACTAGCATTCAAAGGTTTGGGGTCAGTAAGATGTTTAAAAGTCTCTTATGCTCACCAAGAAATCATTTACCTAAAAAAAAAATTAGGTTTTTTTCCTAATATGCAATTTATTCCTTTGTTGGCAAAGCTGAATTTTCTTATTTTATTAAGAAAACAGTTAATATTTATGTGGAAACCATGATACAATATATAAAAAGAACATTTTGTATCATTATAAATGTATTTACATTTACATTTGATTGATTTAATACATAAATACTGACTATAAGTATTATAAAAGAAAAAAAGTATTAACTTTAAAAAAGAAAAATCTTACTGATCCTGGATTTTTTTCCATTTTTGTCCTTTTTTTTTTTTTTTTTTAAGAACAATGCTGTTAAAATAGTCTTTCTATACATTACCGCCGCAATTCTCCACAGTAATTAAACACCACCGTGGTCATCCTATAGAGGCGTGGGAATCGGCAGGATTACACAACAGCACTTTAAACCAGAGACACTGAAACATTCAACTAATAAACATTTGATGTTGCCAGGAGACAAGAGAACTGCAAAGGCCAACATTCTAGAAGGCATTGAATCAACAGGCGGGGATACCTAAGCAGGCCGTGGCGTGTCCCGTTTCCTAGCAGCATGCTTCTGGAACACTGCCCAAGGTGTTGTCTGGGGCCTGACTGGACGCTGCTCCTGCAGTATCTGTCCAGCGGAATGGTTGTGCTGGCTACAGATAAATCACACCACCAGATATCAATGACCTAATAACATCGTTCACAACACTGGGTCGGTCAATGATTGAAATATAGAACCCATCTTTCAACTGCAAGAATCATGTCATGCCATTTAGAGCTGATGGCCATTGGAAATTTCCTACATAGACCTTTTCCATCTACTTTAACATTCATTCGAATGTTTTATTTTTCCAAGCCATACACATTTATTATCCATGAGGGATCAGAACCAACTTCTAAAATGATTTTTTATTCAAATAGTTTCTTTATTCATTCAATGGCCAACTCGCACATCCTTTCATTCCTCCCATGAACACATTTTCCTTCTCCTCAGCATTCCAGAACAAATGCTTGTGGTTTTTCTACATAAAAAGTGGAGAAAACGGTTTTACTTGATTTAAAAAAAAAGTGTTTCCGCTTGAGGTGAAATGTGGAAAAATTTCCTTCAGAACAATGGCACGCTGGACATACGAAACAAAAAGCACAGAGATCACGTAGACGCCTCACACACACACATGCACACCGCTGAGGCACTAACATCTCCCTGGTACAAACGCCTTTGAGCTTCTTGTCAGTAAGTGAATAATGCTCTTTCATCAGCGCCAGCACTGCTCCGACTACGCATTGGTCCACACATCACCATGCAGATAACTGTCAGTGCATCCAAAACACAAATACAAGGGGAGAGATGGAATGTTTTCTGGTTTTAAAATGCGATTAAGAAATATTGTTTTTCCACAGAAAGGCATTTAGTTCCCGCAGTGCCCTTAGCAACCCACATTTGCGCATTTCTACCATACCATTACCTGACACATTCACATCTAAAACACCTCAAGGGTGTGTTTTTGTCAAACCTGAAAGTAAAACACTCAATTAGACACATGCCTCGAAGGCCCAGAAAAAATCCTGTTGCACCTGAACTCCTCAGACTTGAGTTATGAATTATGTTTCCCTTGAGGAGTACTGAATGCGTTGCCAACTGCCATGACTGCAGAACTAAACACTCTTTTTGGAGAATTCTGCAAGAAATAACTAAAACTGCAAAAGCAACATTCTCAAAGAAAAGATTGCTGCGTACTTGAACCTAATACAGCATAATCCACAACCTAACCTTAGCCTCTGATCAGCATTCCACTGTGAGCATAAAATGCAGCAAGAATGTAACTAAACGCTAAATTATGCAACAACAAAAATTAAGTCGTGATGAAATGGAAATAGCCAGCCACAGATATTTCCTTTGGTATTATGATGTACATCCATGTGCAACAGTTTATCGAAAAAGAACTTTGCTCTATCTATTGGTTGTTGATTGGATGGAGGCAGATTATTATTATATTATTATTACTTTTATTTGAGACAGGGACAGTGCACAATAAAAACATTAGCCTTGTTTATAACAAGGAGAGATGCATTGCACCGGGTTATAGCAAATTGCTATTTTCCACCCATAGTCCCTGGCCAGGTAGAAATAGAAACATACAATAAATTAACAGTTACTAAAATCTTAGTAGATCTGAATGTGAGCTTGCAGTTTACTGTACAAAAGAGGTGGGGTTCTACGGTAAGTGGTCTAGAATAAGAAGTTTAATAAATTACTGTGCAAATATTAATCAAATTTATATAAATGGCAAGAGTGAGCATTTCTAGAAAAGAAAGATGCTGTTGATTATGTACAGGAATATTCCAATACCCAAGACACCCGTTATATAATTGAGCAGCTTCTGTGATTCAGGTCCCATTCATTTTCTATATAGAGCAGTTGATTTAACCATAAATTACCAACCTTTAAACGAAGAGCTGTGAGCTACATGGTTGTTAATCAATAGTATATACATTTGTTGAAGCCACTAGCCTGCAACTTATTTTTCAGCCTGCAAATTACTTTATATTTTAATGATTCTGCAATAAAATCTCCCCTAATACGGGAATTCAAACAAGCAAACCGTACCCAAAAAAAACTCTTTAACGCCTGTCCACTCCCATTAATAAACATTATGTCCTAATATTTCTATTATGCCGTTTTTATTTAAATAATCTTTAGCAAAAAAGCGGGTATGAACCTTAAGCAAAACAAAATATTGTATTTAAACATGATAAATCCAGGGACACGTAGGTGTGTATGTAATACAAAGACACAGATCTTATATTGCACCCATTCCATTTTTAAACATATGCTATGTTATTATTAACATCTCACTCATCCAATTTGACTTGTATCCTATCTGCAGAAATATTTATTGCAAACTATCGTTCACAATTCCTAAACAGAGAGAAAATAAACAAAACAATGTGGAGAAGTATAGTTGTAATTTGCCTCTCCCTACAGGAATGCCAGGGGGAATGGATAAATCATTGCCGTTAGTCAGATACGTCACGGGCCAACTCAGCATTCCAGACACACACGCACAAGCTGGGCTGGAAATGAGTAGCGGCACGCGCGAGACATGCAAGCAGTGACAACTCACCATTTCTTTGTGCATTCCACCATGAGTTCCTGGTAGGAGGCGACGAACTGGAATTTGGAAGCATGTTTCCCAACACGCTGCAGTCTCTTCCACACCGAAGCCATGGTTTTTTTCCTCTTTAAAGAGCTGACAGTTTGTTTAAAATACTGTCGCGTTCTGAAACCACCCCCTCACAAATCCTTTCCTTGGAAAAGTTCTCAAAAGTATCCGTCCAAAAACGGCTTGTGTGCATTCATTGATGTTTACAGAGATAAAAATCAGGTAGAGGAAAGAAAAAAAACACGTAGATCCCTTGCCATCAAAATATTAACGTGGATGATCGCAGATCAGCATGCTGGCATGACATGTTAAATCCACCAGGGTGATTGTCAGCTCTCACAGAGCTCATTCCGTACACCAAATCCCTCAAAATAAACCTAAGCAGTGCATGGTAATCCAATATTCGTCGTCTGCATGTGTCAATAAACCTACAGAGACAAAGAGGAATGTGTTTAGATCTCAGTGATAAAGGTTGTGGCATGAAAATATATCCAATAACTCATTGGTCAAGCTTTTATTTCCAATTTCTACATCCAAACCCAAATATATGTCAGTTACTACGGATCACTTTAACAAAATCATCCTGAATTTAACCACTGACTCATACCAGCAAAAGAGAACAATCCTTATCAGTTATCTGTGTTAGGCAATGGAAAGCGATGATATCTATAGATGAAGAGATTTGGCTGGTTTGTGTAGCTGTGCAACTGAATTTTTAACAATAACAGTAAAGTGCAGCCAGATTAGATCTTCTGGACCAGTTAAATATTCTGAAGACCTGGAAAAAATGAACAGATCAGAAGTTACTGCAAATTGTACAAAAATAACTATTTAACACTTGTCCACTCTGGTGCTTTTGTCTGATTTTCAAATAAAACTGTGTAATGTTGTCATTCACCTTCTATCTGGTTGGTTCGGTTGCTATTTTTTTTATGCCTATGGGGGGGGGGGGTGAATGGGAAAATTATGTATATATTATGCAGTTTGACGAAAGCAACAAGACACCTGAGGCTGTTATATTGTAACTATGCTGTGCTCTTTAGTCTTCAATCTAGTGACAAGGAAATCACAGCTGTGCCGATACAGCTTTTTTTTAAATCATGCGTTATTGCCTAAATATCCAGCAGGATGACAATCAGTTTGTTTCAAGTCGATTTTTGTTGAAGTTTCATGCTGTCAAACTTAAATGAATGTAGCTGATGTTAAAGTTTTTATTATTATTATTATTATTAATTTAAGCTCAAAATGTATGTTATTTAAGGAACTCCAGGACCATTTCTTTTAATTATGTTCACAACTGTTGCTGTTCAAACATTAACGAGAAGATATAAATATATCCATACAAGACTGCTGCTGAAGCCTTCTTCAAACTCGCATCCTCATTCACAGAACACAAACAGATACACTGTCAGTGCTGTCAAACTGACTCCATACACTTAAGATAACGTTACCCTTATTTGTTCTCAGAATACTGGTTAAAGGTCCCCTTTTAAATTTAGTGTTTTTATAAATACCTGACTAGCAATATAGCTTAGACATCATTATAAAATCCTTACAATAGTCAAGAATAAAACCCATGCAAACGCAGAGACCCTTATCATGATATTTTTCCATAAACACCGTGGTCCTGGTCGCATTCCGGCACTCACCCCGTGAATAACGCAGCAGCAGTAGCGGCTGAATGCGCCCGATGCGGCGGGAGGCGCGTGGCTGCATTCAGCCCGCTAGCGAGCTAAAGAGCCGCTCTGGCTGGATATTCCCATAGAGCACCGCTAGCAGCCTAGGCTAACCTTAGCCAGACAGGCTATCCCGGGGCAAAGAGCGGCAGCGAAACAGAAATCCCTTTCCTACTCGGACGTATACCGGCAACAACCAAATTGAGGAGTTTGAAGTAGAGGGGCAGTGGTGGCTTTCCGGTCGAGGGGAGTAAATTCCAGCGCTGTTTTCGTATTCACACACAAACTCAACGCATCAAGACTCCATCATTTTCCTCCCCAATCCCACATTCAGTCAAACATCTGTGCGGAGTCTCCGAGAAACGCCCTCGTGTGTCGCTCATTGGCTGGCGCTCAATAAATATTTACATATTCATGACACTTCTAAACGCTTTTGTTGCCAGTGAGCGCTCCTATTGGTCGATTTAGACATCTTTCAGAGCTCTTTAACCCGCCTGTGTGCTTCAAGCATACTGAGCTGAGTTGGAACATAAGTAATGTAAACCTGCTTAAGGAATAAAGTGAACTATAAATATGAGTGTGAAATTTAAAACATCTGATATACTATATCGTAATATTTTACTGATATAGACCTGAATCTAGGTTGAGGTCCTCAACCTCGAATTGTAATAGGCCAATCTGTGAATTATTAAAAGTAAAAATAAAAATATATATTTTTTAAATATATATTTTTTTAATTATATACATGAGATATGATTTTAAAATCATTTTTACTGTATTATATTGCATATTAGCTACATATTGCAATGAAAGTTTGTCATTTAATTTAGTGTTTATTTATTTATTTATTTATTGTAAAACTTTAAAAAAGGAAAGTAAAATAATTGTGCCAGTAATGTGCTTTGAAATGTAAAAAAAACTGGAAAAATGATTAAGCGTGGAGATAGCTTATTCTTTGACACTCTTCAGCAGCCAAATGGCAAACACTTCATTCCAGTAAATCTTTTGTCTTTCTGGCCATTACTTGAAGCCAGAAGAGAAACACAAAGATTATTTTTTTACCAGATAAGAATTTTCTTATTTAAAGATTAAAAATTGTTTTACTTTTTTTTAACTTCACTATATTATTTTATATCCTTAATTCACAAGTTTATCAGAAGCTTGTTGATGCCTGCACACCAGTCCTTTAATATAACAGAGAGACAAAGCACGTGTCAAAAAAAATAATTTGAAGCAGCCAGCATTGAAAAGACATATGTCTGCGAGTATTTGGCGGGAGGGGCTCAAGACTCTTTCCAGCATCTCCAGCATCTTTTGATCCTTATCTTTTGGTGCATGAGACACCGTTTCCTCCCTGATGAAAGGGTGTGCGCGTGTATAACTATCAGAAGATGTGAAGATGTGGGCACATGGGGCAGAGGAGGGTGTGATCTCTACACAAAAGCAGTCACAATGTCTACAGAGATTTGAAACATCCTGACTGCAGTGTCACAGTGCCAAGAGCTCTTGGAAAGACAGCCAATCAGACACCTTTGCCATGTGTCAGACAGAGACTCAAGAACTCTGTAGATCACATCCTGCTTTTTATGGGCTGCCAACACTTTAGGACATGTGTTAGCCAACATTAAACCTCTCAGGCCGCTACTCTGAATGCTCAGGGGCTGCCAACACCATCTTGTAATAGATAAGATATTTAAAAAAAAAAAAAAAAAAGCTGTGATTTCCTTTTTTTCTTTGATAAAAAAAAAGATATATATATATGCCCAGAAATGTATGAAATCTCTACAAAGCCAGTTTTGGTGTGGAGTGAGTCTGCAGATTGTCTCGGTATCGACTTTACTTTCTCTCTCTCTTCCTGTGTGTGTCCCAGTGGTAACGTGAGTGTGTTCGTTGGCAGTGAGATAAGCACGCTTACTGTAAGTGAATCACTCCCTCACGCACGGGCATGGACACACGGGCACAGCAGTGGGCGAAGACAAAGAAAGAAGAGAACGGTGATGTCACACAATGGAAGCTTTGGAGCCTCAGACTGCCAGAGACAATGACATCACAGAAGAAACCATAGAACACTAATGCGCCTCATTATGGGAAATTAAATGCTCTATAGTTTCAACAATGAGATGGTGTATTGTTAATCAAGTATCTATCATTGTTAATCTGTGTGTGTGTGTCTGTGTGCACACAAATTTTGATCTTGTAGAAGGCAGAGAGGATTCGGTCCCACTTTATATTAGGTTTAACTGCTGTGTACTAACATTTAAATTAATCATATGATACAGTGCACAGTGCACATAGCTTACATGTTTTTAACATTGTACTTATATTTTTAAAATGCCTGCATATAATTACATCTGTAATTAATTTCTGCTATTACATCTATATTACACTGTTTAGCCCTTTCCCTACCTCTTAATCCACACTTAAACCTACCCATACCAACCTGTCCCTAACCTTACCCGTATCACACCTCTGTAGCAGCAAGGGTTTTGCATTAATTTTGCAATAAGTACATTGTACATATTTTTTGATGTAAGAACATAGTAGAGAAACATGTGACCGAAGATTTTGTAAGTAATTGCAGCCGAATGTCCTCTGTGAATGAACACAAGGAAGCAATAAGTGCAACCTCAACATATTCATGATAGTTTATTCCCAGAAGGAATAAAACAAAACAAGATTGTGAAAAAGCACAAGGAATCTAGATAAAAGGATTAATTATCTAGAAGTAATACAGAATTGATGCTAAATCTATTACATTTTAAGTTACAAAAGATTGCTTAACAGTAAATAAGCATGCAAAGTTTGACTTCATATGTAAACACCAAAACATATGAAGCCCCTATAAGGGACATTGTGATGGGAAAAAATAAGATGTGAGGGAAAAATTGTTTCAAAGCTTTTGCGTTCCCCTGAGCTCGTTAGTAAAATATTTTGCCCCGGGAAACATTTGTGTTCTTTACAGGGCCGTCGGTAGCAGGGTGAAAGTGACGCTGCTATTGGCACAGGCATGATAACTCAATAACTCAAATAATATTTGTATTGTAGTTTAATTTAAAGCTGCCATAGATTGATTTGAAACTATATTTCATATAGTTTTCTGATATCTAAATAGAGGATATGTGGCTTATTTAAGGTCATAAAATTGTCTAGATAGGGTTTTATACCATCCGTCATGACCATGCTTTGACAATGATAGCTTCTTAAAGGGTTAGTTCACCCAAAAATTAAAATTATTTCATTAATTACTCACCCTCATGTCGTTGGACACCCGTAACACCTTCGTTCATCTTCGGAACACAAATGAAGATATTTTTGTTGAAAGCTGATGGATGAGAAAGGCTTCAGAAAGGCCTCCATTGGCATTCAGTACATTCACACTGACCCACTCACAAGACCCATAAAAGGCACTAAACACATCGATACAAAGTCCATCTCACTTCAGTGGCTGTACAATAATTTTACAATGCGACGGAAATAGTTATTGTGCGCACAAAAATCAAAATAACGACTTTATAAGAAGTTATTTTCGTGTAGTCGACGCATGCGCGAGAATATGAAGCAGCCCCACTGTTCGAATACATGGCCCGGAAGAGGAGGAGCGCCGCTATCGCCTGAGTTCCAGGTGAGTTCACGTCCGAGACCTACACGGAAGACAATATCTTGGCGGATAAAGTCATTATTTTGTTTGTTTTTTGGCGCACAATAACTATTTTCGTCGCTTGGTAAAATTATTGTACAGCCACTGAAGTGAGATGGACTTTGTATCGATGTGTTTAGTGCCTTTATGGGTCTTGTGAGTGGGTCAGTGTGAATGTACTGAATGCCAATGGAGGCCTCTGAAGCCTTTCTCAGCCATCAGCTTTCAACAAAAATATCTTCATTTGTGTTCCGAAGATGAACGGAGGTGTTACGGGTGTCCAACGACATGAGGGTGAGTAATTAATGAAATAATTTTAATTTTTGGGTGAACTAACCCTTTAACTTTGAATCACGAACTTAACTGGGTAGCGTAAATATGTACAGTTTGAACAGTAACGTTTGACAGATTTAAAAGTCGATTTATTTAAGTGGCCTAATATAGAAGCCACTAAAAATAGTCAGTGTCATGTTTACTACTCACCCGCAGCAAAATAATCATACTTCTGTTCTCAAAAATATATATTACAAAATGACTAGAAGTCTTGTCAAATGACTATCGTTTCAACTTAGATGGTTGAGAAGGTGTCGTTAGCTACAAGGATCGAGTGAGCTAGCTGTAAGCAAATAAACATTAGTAGTAAATGTAGTTAGCTTCTGAGCTATGTGTTGATGATGAAATTTAGGCTAATTTAGATTTCAGTCTGTCAAAAGGGATCGACATACATATCTACTGTTGTATTTTATGACAACACAGGCAGGAAATAATGTTAAGCTTTGTCATTTGACAAACTGTTATGTGTGCTACTTGGAGTTTCCAATTGTTACTTTAGCATCTTGCGTCAGGGAATATTATCGTAATGTTGTCTTACTAAGAAACTTTCAATTTAATCAGAAATGGGTTCAACAGTCAAGAAGTGGATAAAATCACTACTTACTGTTTGCTGAAATATGATTGGAATTGGCCCTTTCTTCAGTTTTAGACGCTGAGCGAATCCGGCTTTATATTGTCCCAGGTTAGAAAAACTGTCCGTGGTGAAATGGGCCAAGCAAACAAACAAATTTGAATTAAATGGTATCAGATTGTAAATAAACATCAACCATGACTGTTGACATTTTTTATCTACGAAAAACTATGAAAAGTCCTCACATCCCCTGCACAGCCTGGATCATGACATTTATTTCCATGATCAGCCGTCATCGCTAGGGCTGGGCGATATGACGAAATATATCGTCTGGACGATAGAAAATGTCTATCGTTTTATATAAGGCTCTATCGCTTACGCCACGATAAGGCGTTTATGGCAGAATTTTACGTCAAGATGCACCTCACGCCACGGCATGCCCATGCAATACATAAACGCGCTCCCTCTGTCTCTCTCTCGCTCTCTCACTCTCACACACACACGCGCTGCAGCCTCCCTTCCACTCACGTCACTTTTTTAAAATCCCCCACAGCGCGAAACACGAGTCCCGCAAACGCGCCGCAGAGGAGCTTGTTTGTAATCAGAGGACAAATGGCTCCTTAGTTTCGAAATGGTTTGGGTACAAGGTGATCGCGTTGAAAATAAAGGCGTTTGTCCAGCCTTAGAAGCTCATTTGAATCATTGCCGCGGCTCATTTAAGAAAATGACAGCTCCGAAGAGACGCCGCTTTAGTTTGAGGTAGTGCTAACAATAATAAAGAAAGACGATCAACACCTTATGTGTTACCACTGAAATGAAGATGTAATATATTTCCAAATCAAGCCCATCTTAAGCGAAATGCACGCTTCATACTGTCGTCTGCTCTGGCTCTAACCTCGAGTGTTTACTTTTTGCAAACCTTGTGAGCGTGCAAACCCAAACGCTGTGACCTCGCGCCAAATGTTTTTATTGGTTTTATTAAGTACACACAGGCGAGTTATGAAAAATTGAGTGCGAGGGATATGTTCAATCACACAAAAAGATTTTGGAATGAGACGGCCACCTGTAGTAGTGTTTAGTCCACTGTATAATAGCCTAATTTAGAGATCACTTTTTTATTTATTTTAACCGACAACTTTGATCGGTTAACGTTGATACGGTCAGCCATCGGTCAAACGTTCATCGGTAAACATCCCTAGGCAGGTGTTAACTTTACTAACAGTCTTGCTTTAAAAAAAGGTTCTAAATAAAATAAAAATGTAGTCCATACTACCTTTATTTGTTTTGTATATCATTTCAAACTGCATTTCCACATTGCAATTTTGTATAGACTATTCATAAACTGAATTAATAGAAAGGTTGCTATATCGTTATGTATATCGTTATCGGGATATCAAATGAGCTATATCGGGATATGAAATTTTGGCCATATCGCCCAGCCCTAGTCATCGCTATCCTAATTAAGTCTTAACACTGGCAAGAGTTCTTCAGAAACGAATCAAATGCAGATGGCGGAAGACAGTTCATCAATCGCAGCAAAATACATTTTTTAGCTGCACCCCCTCAGAAACCTACTTTTGCCTTGACCAGCATGCACTGTACAAATATATTGCATTATTTTTTTTCTTTATAATGATTGTGATGTTCTTCTGTCTGTATGACACCACCTCCTGCTGTTTTGCACTTCTGATCACACAGTGGCCTCTTGAGAACAACAAAGAGCTTCCAGTGGTTCCCAGGGGCCTGAAAGGGTCGATCCACCACCACACCTCTGAGACTTCATTGCTGGGTCACCTCCGGAGGAGGACACACAAATGTGTGTTAGTTCTTGGTGTAGATTACACTCAAATGTGTTTGGGATTTGTTGTAGTTCAGCTGATTCTGTGGTATATTTTCACTCTTGTGCTCTAGCACTGAATAATGGAGAACAGATGGGACTATTAATTCAAAGCAGACATGGCAGCTTTACCTTTTTGTGCTATCTGAAGGGAACGCAACCCACAATGTTAGCTGCAGGAGGGCAGCTAGTTTACTACAAATGTAATGTTATATTCCAGATCAGTTGTGATATGTTCGCAATAAAGACAATAATGTTTTCTGTCAAGATCTAACATATAGATTCATTCATTTAAAAAAAAACAAGACCTAGTGACATTTTTGAATCAAGAGAGATCAAAACAGATGACAGTTGGAACCCAAAAGGAGAACTGTTGAAGAATGTACCAACCAGTATTTTTCATATAAATTTATAGCCTACACAAGGATGGGCAGTCAAGTAGGGATGGCGAAAACTAAACATTTTCTTGTTGAGGACCACCAGCCTCATTAGCTGGTTGAAACCGGTTAACCGATTAGTTTAAAATATGCTGCGCTATTCGAAATAACAGCTGCAAGCCGCGCCTGCAATTTCGCAACTCTGACGCATCTCTCTTATAGCTCATTTGAAACATTGCCGCGGCTCATTTAAGAAAATGACAGCTCCGAAGAGACGCCGCTATTCAGGAGACGCCGAAGAGACGCCAACAATTAATTTATCGCGCATTAACGCAGTTATTTATTATTATATTTAAAGGACGTTGCTCACTGCCTCTGAATACACATTGGTGTACAAACCATTGGTCACAGGAGAATACAGTGCTGTCTGTAGCCTTAGCCAAGGGCTTGACATTCTTAGTCTGGGACAAATAAAATATAAAAATAACCAGAAACGAGAGAATGATCCAGATTTTTTGGTTGCTTTATTATATTCAATGTAAACAGCGATTAATGACGAGTGTATCTCAGCCTCTGGTACGTTACCAAGTCGCGTTGAGGCTCGCACTGCCTGTCTCTTTATGAGAGACATTCGTGGAGAAATAAAAACAATTGAGCAGCAATATAAACTCACAGAAGAAACATACTGGGGTAAAACTGAGTTTTTTGTAGTTGTTGATATTTAAGATTTATGATATTGTTAATAACACAATTCGAGTTTGCAATCGTGAATTGTGTAGCATGAATGGTGTATCCTAGTTCAATAAACAAGTAGCCTAGCCTAATTAATATTAAGTTACTTACATTTTAGATCCAAACAACCTTTTTTTGTTCCATTTCACCCATGATTTCACTGACGAAAATAGTTCCAGAGGAAAGCAACACTCAGCACGGTGTTTTGTTACTAAACTATTCAGTGTTTTGAATGAATCATTTCAATAAACGACTCAATGACTCACTTATGAAGACGATCACTTGCTGCCCCCCATGTTTAAAAGTATGATTGCATGTTTTTATTTAGAAAATCAATCTTATAACATTATTTATTGCAGCTGTATTTTTTTGCAGTTTAAATTATTTAATTTGATTGGTAACAGCCTAGTATTATAATAGTAATTATAATAAATTACTATTATAACTGAATTTATTAATGAAATGTAAGAATTTAACAGGAAAGACGATGCATACATTTAATAAGATTTAAAAAAAAATGGCCTTTATTAAATTAAATAACGCCCTGGGGTAAATATAACAAATATGCAGATTTAAGTAGGCCTATGTAAAAGCTGAAAGAACACTGATGAGAATATTACTACAGAATCAATATATGTATACCACCAATTTAATTTAATTAAATTAATATTTAAGTTGATATTTACAAGAAATATTGTAACTGTTACTAACTTTTAACTCCTGTAAAAAGCACCTTATTTGTTTAAAGTGTTTGCAAACCATGTTATTGCACTTTTGTTCATTTAGCAGCACTTTTGTATTCATTATTGAATTTTGTGCATACTGCGATTGATCACGATTAATCACAGAACATCATGCGATTAAATTTATTGCGATTAAACATTTTAATCATTGCCCAGCACTAATTATATATAATGAACAATAACACTGCATATAACTATAATGAGCAATAAATGTTTACTGCATAAAAATCAATGTGTCCCACATATGTCCTCACACAAAACTGATGCTGAGTCAGGATCTGAAATCATAAACATCACAGCATAATTGAGATTGCATAATTTCTGGAATGTGAATACATTAACCAGAAAAAAAAGGAGCAGAAATGACAAGTTCTCAAAATACCTGGCAAAATGCCTGCAACAAAATGTCTTTACGGGCAATGTGCCATCATTCATGCCTTATATGGAGTCAATGCATGATCAAAGGTACCTCCGTCTACAGGATACATTATAATAGTTCCGCTGCCTGTCTGTTATCATATTTATCTTCTGCAGTATTGCGTTCAACCTGTATGCAGTACATCAGGATGGCAGAGCATGCTGTTATCTGCTATGAGCAACACAAAAACACAAACACGTTGTGTTTTTGTAAATTGTGGGGACATTCCATAGGCGTAATGGATTTTACATTATGCATTTTTACATTTTTAAAAAATGCGCTGGCTGGTCCCCACAATGTAGGTGATCTCAGGTTAACGGTATATGACATTGTGGGGACATTTGATCCCCACAATGTAATATAAACAAGAACAAACACACACACACATATGAAAAATGGAAAAATTTGAAGAGCAGGGAGTGTGATGTTGAGTTTATAATGAGAGTTTGTACTCCAGAATGCAGAGACATAGGGATGATTTGGCTCAAAAGGGTAATGGGCTCATAGGCAAAATGGTAAATTTAGTATTTCTCTCTCAAGACAGAGAGAGAGAGAGAGAGAGAGAGAGAGAGAGAGAGAGAGAGAGAGAGAGAGAGAGAGAGAGAGAGAGAGAGAGAGAGAGAGAGAGAGAGAGAGAGAGAGAGAGAGATGTACCTTTAAGCTACTAATACACAATCTTAAAGTGCTGATATGTACCTTTTATATATAGTTAGGAAGAGTTAGGAAGAGATAAACAAATTAAGCAAGAGAAAATAGAAAGTAAGGATTTTACCTAATTTCTAGGCAGCTGACTTTAAGACAGCATGTTATATGAGAGGAAACGCAAGGCAGAGGAGGGCAAAATAATCTCTCTTCTGATACAGTGTGTAGTTAGGTTCTCATTGCTTGCAGGTGAAATAATAAAGGCCTCTGGAGCTGCCAGAGTGGCTGAGGGGAGACCAAAAGCAGGGAACTTTGGAGTTAGTTTGTTTAGGGGATAAAATGAACTCCTACAGCAGGGGAAATGCGGTGTCAGCTTATTCAGTCATATCGGTGTCGCATCTGAACTGGGACAAGTGTCTGAGACAGATCCTGAAGGGTGTTTATGTGCTTGTGAAGATATGTGTATGTGAGGGACTCAACACTAAAGTATGAAGAACATGTAAGTGGGGCGAAAGCAGCTACATGTCCACCCACACACACATTCTCTCTCGTGAAGAAAGTTCATCGCCTGAAGCAAATCCACAGAAATTGAAAAACTTCCCATCAGTCAGTCTCTTTTTCTTACACATACTTCCAGCTTCAGTTCAAAATCCCAAATGACTGCATTCATTTTTAACCAAGTACGGATTTCAAACAGGCAACTCGGCTTATTGCTTCAAATGTGCGTGTTTATATAAAATATAAAATGTAGTTGGGTTATTTAAAATCTATTAGCAAAAATACAAACTTCTGTACCATTATAGCTTCTCATCTTACAGGACATTTGTACTTTTTTTGGTTGAAAATGACTGCTGTTCTGGCTAAACTGAAAAAGAGACGGACCATCTCACACAAGGCTCAGATGCTATAGGCCACATCTTTCTCTGACTGACTTCACAAATAAAGCAATTAAAGCATTCTGCATGAAAGTGGCTGTATTTCTTTAAAGGAGTGTTGGCTGAACATTAACACCATGTAAAACAATTTGTCAAGGGACTGCCAAAGACAGAGAATTTCCAGTCCTGTTGAGTTTCCATTCTGGTAACATGGAAACACTGAGTGACTTACTGCCATAGAACAGACAGAGAGAGTGTGTGTTCAAATACAGACATAGAAACTGCAGCAGAACCTCATTGGGGCATATAGTAAAACATTAAATAATGAATGCTTTTGTATTTGGGGCATTTGGGGCCCTAAAGAAAATTGAATCTACTCAGGCTTTTGTCACTTTGCATTGCCTTTTTTCTTTTTTTTATTGTCTGTCTTTACAAGACCAATTGTTAACAATGACTGTTATTCTGTGGCTTCTTTTTCCACTGGACTGCTGCGTCAGATGAAGTACTGACTGATTATTTTATTACACTGAGCAAACAAAAAGTTCAATAACTTTGACGAATGCTATAGGTCCTCTCTCTCTTGCTCTTTCCGTTTATTGTCATCATCACTAGTCTCTGTATCCTGTCTCCATCCATTCAGACAATTACTGTATCACTGAGAGAGAGAGAGAGAGAGAGAGAGAGAGAGAGAGAGAGAGAGAGAGAGAGAGAGAGAGAGAGAGAGAAAGAGAGAGAGAGAGGGTGGACATCATCAGGGTATAATATCCATCTATGGTATCTGTAAAGTTGATTTGATCACTCAAATGAAATTAGGTCACAGACAGGACACGTCAATTATAAAATGTCACACGCTTCATTATACATGTCAGAAACATTATCCCAGGTACTTCATGTTTTATCATACACTTTCACCATCTTTCAATAATATTGCAAAATCATGCTATTATGTGGATGAATCAGCTGTCAAACTCATTTTAATCCTGGTCCTGAGGCTGTCACTTTTCCTCTTTACCCCCTTCAATAGATGTATATGCTCCACAGATCTCCAGCTACATGTGGAAACACTCGGGTGAGCACAGAAGTATTGTTCTACCTGTGGACCTGGATCCATATTTAGAATTTAGAATCATAAATCGGAACCTAAATAGAGATTTTAATTTATGTATTCTATTTGCATGATCCATGCATGATCAGTATGGTTGAAATATATAAGGACATGAAAAGACTTGGATTGTTTATAATTCTGTTTGTCATCTATTCTTGCATTGTTTTGTGCCTTCACTTTGCCAATTATGCTATATTGTAGTAGTGGATAGTCATTATATCGCCGCCTACTGGTTGTAAAATGCTCCATAGTAGCCTACATTTTCTCATTGTATAATTTTAAGTTGTAGTTATTTTTGTGGAAAATATCTCAAAAGTAATACAGGAGTAATGTAACACGTTATAATTCCGAGACAGTAATATTCTAACGTAAATAATTTATTTTAAATACACACTGTAAAAATTTTTTTTGGTTTTTGTTGGTTTAACTTAAAAAAGTTAGTAACCTGGTTGCCTTAACATTTTTAGTTTATTGAATTAAAAAATTTGAGTTGACACAATGAAGGAAATTTGTTTAATAAATAGAAACTCAAAATATTATTGTCTGAACCACATACATTTTTTTGATAAATCATGAAAATAGCACTATTTGGCATGTTTCACTGCTTCATCAGAAATAAAACACACAATTAACCATATGCTTACAAAATCTTTTAATAATTTTTTAATAAAGGTTGTCGAATCTCAAAAAATGTTCATTGCATTAACTCAAAATTGTAATTTCAATGAACTCTATAATGTATTACAGTTTGGAAGTAACTTGGACAACATTTTCCTTATTCATATGTTGGACCATTAACACAACTACAAGTTTCTTTTTTCCGCCTATAGAAGAACCATAGGCAGATAGCCTAATGTGCAACTTGTTTGAAAATGAGAAAATGTGTTGTCCCAACAAATATAAAATGGCTTTAAGTTCACATATATGGTTTTTCGAATATTCCCTTTTATGCAGTGTGTCATAGCCTATAGCTTTTTGTAAATGTCTGTGAAGTTGTAAAGTCGATAGTGCATGTAACGATAAATAAAGAAAGTTATTGTCTCCCAAAAGAAAGAATCATCTCTGAACTCTTTTGAAGAATATCAAACACTCTAGGAGTCAGCTGAGCACGGAAGTCTTAAACCTGCCAAGGAACTAGCACAATAATACACAAAATATTGTTTAATTATCGTAAAATTCTAGAAAATATTAAGATCATTTTGTATTAATATATTGAACACCCCAAATCAATATTTATCGCACTTTTAAAAAAAAATGTTGGTTTAACTTTTAAAAAAGTAAGTAACCTGGTTGCTTGATGGAGTTGATAAAATAAAGGAAATTGGTTTAATATATAGAAACTCAAAATATTATTGTATCTCTCAACCACATAAAAATTTTGATAAATATCTTTGAATACTATTTGAATAAAGGTTATCGATTGTCAAAAATGTTTTTTTGTATTAAAGGGTTAGTTCACCCAAAAACTTGCACCCAAGAACCCACTGTCCTTAATTACTCACCCTAATGTCATTCTGAACAGAAATAAAGATATTTTTGTTGAAATCTGACGGCTCATAAAGGCTTTGACACCAATGTCATTTCCTCTCTCAAGACCCATAAAAGGCACTAAAGACGTCTTTACAAAGCCCATCTCACTACAGTGGCTCTACAATAATTTTATGAAGCGACGAGAAGAGTTTTTGTGCGCAAAACCTAAATAACGACTTAGTTAATCGAAATAACGATCCCCCCCCCCCCCCCCACCCCACTTAGCTCGTATTGTAATAATACTCAGTATTATTATATCAGTGATCAGGCAAGTTTAATATATGACAGTGGTCCGACAGTGAGCCTGAAGTGGTGGTCTAAACCAGCTAACTTACTGGTCTTGCTTGTCTATAGCTGCAAATCAGCTGTAGTGTCTATTAATGCAGATTTAATTTAACTACTTTGCTTAACGATGAAGGATAGAGCCAGCCAGATTTGTTTAGTCTTTGTTTACAGTGTCTTAATGGAATACAAAAAATTAAAAACAAAACATCTGAGACATTTCTGTGATGCTTAGACTCAGGGGTATCCAATAAAAACTAGCACCCCCATAGTCCCCCCATGACAGAAAAAGCAAATATGTGTGTTTACGGAGAGAAGAAGGATCAGAGTGTAATATCTCCCTGTGGTGTTTTCTGTTTCTCAGAGATCCAGTTCACTCAATCACAGATAGTCTTCAAGGATTTGAGGGTTTATTAGTAAATCAGAATTCATAGGTCATCCAGAAAGGTTAAAATGTTCCTCTGCAGCAGTTACTCCAGATGAGTGTTACTCCATCTTTCACGAGCACTCTATAGTTACAAAGTTATAAAAAAGTCACATAATAAGGCCATAGCCATTCAAACACAGATTGTGTGTTTGTGCAACTCAGCATCAAGGAATCTAAAAGGCAAAGTTAAAAAAGATGAACTTTCTTTTAAAAAAACAACAACCATAAATAATAAGCTGCTAAACAGAACACAAAAAATGCATTGTGTGTGAATCCATGTAGCTTTGTAGTTGTTGCGTTAGGTCTAAATTAAAGTTTTACCAGTGACTGATTGCTTAGAAAGTAAAAGCATAGCTCTGCTCAACATGCGGCACAATTTAAGGTTTTATTTAGCTTTGTAGCACAAAACAGGCCAGGTAATTTACAACTAAAGGGTTGGAGTTTATTCAAATCCCTGTCTTTATAGTATAAGTATAATAGGTTCCATAGAAAACACTATATTTAGTTAAAGAGAGAGCATTTGGCCGTTCACACAGAACATGTTTTTGTATTTCACTGGCTTTTGTATTTTTTTCTATATAAAACAATGCGCTAGACCAGCCGGATCTCACGAAAAATGCGTATAAATAGTACGAGTATGCAATGTTGTGGAATGTATATGCCAAAACTCATTATGGCGTGCATATGATACGCTGTTTTTTGTGTGCATATGATACGCTGTTTTTCGCGTGCATTTGATACGCATTTTATGGCGTATTATACGAACCCCCCACCCCACTACCTTGCATATTTTGCAGCGCATCGTGCATGATGCTGTGCCTTAAAACTTCTTGTAAAAAAACAACAACACATTTCTAGAGCTTGCTGGGATTCTTCACTCCATTGCCCTGCATTTCGTGTTTTAAAGCTCCACTGTGTGATATTTTCCCCCATCTACAGTTGAAAAGGTATATGACCATCAAGTGAATATTAGTTTCTGTTCCTCTCAAATCCGATTTCGTTTTAACTCCTACGGTGGCCGATTTAGTCCAAGAACATGGCAATCCCCCTCTTCACATTCAACCTTATTCCACACGTTGTCAACGAGTGTTAAAAAGAAAGGCGAAGCTTGAATTTACGGGTATGTCCCTCTTTGGCTAATGTACTTTCAAGATGGAGGGGCAACATGGCGACCAGCATTCGAACCCTCACCTGTATGTATTTTCAATGGCATTATAAACTTACGAGAATACTTTATTACGTGAAAGAAGTAAATATACATTAATGAGCACATATTTTTGAAAGAACATATTTTTGAAGTGTTTTTAACTAAGAATAAACTAAAAATGTTACACAGTGTAGCTTTAAACACAAAAAAGTTCTGTGACATTCTGCATCCCTCCACCTGTGAGACTCATACAAAGGATAAAGGTGAACAACTTTATGTATTTGCTTGTATCTGTTTTATTGCACACAAGCAGAAGAGAAAAACAGGTTCTAAATTCCAGCACACCCAATGATGAAAGCCAAAAAAATTAGCTGTCACATCGCACGCCAATAAAAATGTGAGGGGATGGACACTTTTGGAAAACACTTGTGCGTGAAAAAAATGTGCATGAAAGGACTTCTCCATCAAATCCTGTCAGAGCAACAGGACACAGAGTCATAAATCAAATACAGACCCGGTTTTTCTTTTACAGACCACTACTGTCTGACTCGCCGTACAGAGACATTATTCAAAATAAGACAATTTGGAAGCAGGGAGCAAAAGGAAAACATGAGGAGATGATGCTGGCTGCTTATAAGAGAGCAACTTGGCAGAGCTGCATTCACCACAGCCAAGCTGAACAGAAATCAGCACATGCTTCACTATCAACTAGATTTCTCCGTTTCATTTGTCTCATTATTGCCTTCTCATATCCATACATGGCCAACAAATGCTTGCTCTGTGTTCAGAGGAGGGGGCTTTCAAAGTAAAGGTGATGATGTTATAGTTCCTGCGTGCTCAGACACCTCATCGTTCTTCATCTGTTCTTTTTTTCAGTTGCACAAACGCAATATCCTGCACACATCTCAACGTGATTGCAAAACACACTTCTGTTTTTACTCAGCTGTCCCTGATCAAAGTTGAACAGCATTTCACGCAAACACACACATCTGATAAGACCATCATCTGGTCTCTGAGACACTTGGAAACCATTCAAAACCCCTCACTAACACATTCACTCATCCACCCCTGACTCGAATCCTACAGAATAGCATCTCTTCATCCCTGGAGCGAAAGTCTCTATAGCAACCCCGCACCCATCCTCTTCATGTCTTCAGGGACAAGGCCCTGCGTTTTTCTCATTAACGAAACACACAAACACACACTCAGATTTCTCACTTCAAAATGTCCCTCTACAAGGATTTTCCACCACACAAACTAATGTTTAAAATCATTCAATAATGGAGACAAATTCATCGTCTCCATCATTCATTTAGAACCTTAACATTAAAATGTAGAAAAAAATACACTTTTAAAAATGTATTTGTCACACTTTCATTTAAATTGATAGCCTAATATAAAAACAACATTAAAATACAGCACTGTTCAAAAGTATGGGGTTAGCAAGATATTTAAAAAGAAAATAATATGCCTCCATTTAGCAAGGACACATTAAATTGATCAAAAGTGACAGTAAAGACTTTTTGATTTCTAGTTCAAATAAAAGCTGTTCTTTTGAACATTCTAATAAAATAAAAATCCACAAAATGTGTTTTCCACAAAAATATTTTAAAGCTACACTGTGTAACTTTTTTAGTTTATTCTTAGCTAAAAACACTTAGTTCAATTAAAAAATATGTTCTCATTAATGTTTACTTCTTTCAAGTAATAAAGTATTCTCGTAAGTTTATAATATGCCATTGAAAATACATACGGGTGAGGGTTCGAATGCCGGTCGCCATGTTGCCCCTCCATCTTGAAAGTACATTAGCCAAAGAGGGACATACCCGTAAATTCAAGCTTCACCTTTCGCGTTTTACCACTCAATTGCACCATGTTGAATGTGAAGAGGAGGACTGCTTGAGACTGCTAGATGAAAACCTGAAAGCCTTTTTGAAAGTAGGTTCCTACAGTGTAAACTTTGCCTTACACTAGTGATGTCATACAATATACAGAATAACGATAGCACTGATAAAAGTTACTTTACTAAGATTAGCTTGCATTCGTCTGGGAACCTAGCTGATGTTAGCAATGAAATTATAAAAAACAAACAAAAAAAACGTAAAACTATTATTCATTTTACATATATGTCATAACCTACATGATAACTGACAAATGAAATAATTGCAAATTAGAATAGTTTTCTAAAGTAACCTCATCACTTGAAGGAACACTCATGGACGAGGTCGAACTGGATGCCATGTTAATCTTGGACTAAATCGGCAACCGTAGGAGTTAAAACAAAATTGGAATTGAGTAGCCTAGAAATCTAGACGCACCCTCGCGGCAGCAAATCTAATACCTTCTGAGCTGTAATCGCCAAACTCTTGCCAGGCCAATAACAACGTGTATAGAGTCGGTGGGCGGAGCCATAATGACGACGGCGGAGTTGCGTTTGTGTGCTTCTAGTAAACACAGAAACTGGCGAACGGCGGTCTTTCAAATCAGCTTTGACCACGACTCTGGAAGACTTGGAGTTAAGCTTTTCTCTGAGAAAAGAACAAATAACGGCACTGAAGTTTACTTTCTTCAGTGAAGAAAGTCACCAATTTACTTTCTTGTCAGTGCTGGACTATGGCGATGTTATATACATGAATGCTTCCATCACAAGCTTGAAACTGTTGGATTCTGTTTATCATGGAGCTCTTAGGTTTATCACAAACTTTAGAGCACTTACTCATCACTGTTCTTTGTATGATCGGGTTGGTTGGTCTGCATTGTCCACCCGTAGACTTAATCATTGGTACATTTTTATCTACAAGGCAATTCTTGGTCTGCTTCCCCCATACCTCCAATCTTACATCAAAAAGAAAGGTACAGGAAGATATTGTCTTCGTTCTGAGGACTTTTTTTTTTTATTTTTTTTTTTTATTATCTGTCCCTCAAGTCCGGACAGAATTGGGAAAAGGGGCTTTTAAGTATGCGGCACCCTGCACTTGGAATCAGCTGCAAAATGTGCTGAATCTTAAGGAGCCGGTTTCATTGGTTGCTTTTAAATTACTTTTAAAAAACATGGAAGCTACACATACTGGCTGTAGATGTTATGACTGACCCAATTATGACGGAAGATCATTGCCGTTGTTTATCGTTTGCGATAATATGTGAAATTCTGATTTCTTATGACTTAATAATTATTTATTACTTGTACAAATTGTTATATGTTGATGTCATATGTTATATGTTTTTATGTCTGAAACCTTGTTAAATGTGCTGCTGCCTCTCTTGGCCAGGACACTCTTGGAAAAGAGATTTTTAATCTCAATGAGTCTTTTCTGGTTAAATAAAGGTATAATAATAAAAAAGTCATTCTTAAGAAGGGAAAATGTGTTGGGAGTTTTGCCGACCGGATACGGCGAATGTTTAATCTATCAACAAGCTCTGTTTCACCTTCGTTGCTCTGGTTGGTTGTAGCGCTATCCTATCGCTTGCAGAGGGAGTTTGAAAGACAACCGTTTATCCCGCCCCTCGGATTGAGCCCTATCAATGGTGAGTTTCCAGACCAAACATCTTGATGTGGGTCTGGCCAAGGGGGTAATCTAGCACTCGGAAAGCGTTCCACCCATAGGGGCGGTCATTGCTAACCAAGCCATCACCTGCTGTTAGCATCCCATTGACTCCCATTCATTTTTGCGTCACTTTGACAGTGAATAACTTTACATCTGAGGCGTTTAAAGACTCCATTTGTCCATTGTTTATTTATAAAGAAACACAACAATGCAAAAGGCTCCATTACCTTTTATCTTACACTATCACCCCGTAGAAACGTTTTTTTGTAAAAATAGACTCAAAAAGTCTGATAAAGTCAAGGGAGAAGAATGGGGAGAAGCCGATAGTGAGCCAAAAGCAACAGGAGAAAATATTTAAACAACGTGTTTCAGATATTTCTTTTACTGTCTATGGGTCTGGCTTGTCAGGCTAGGAATTGAGAGGAACATAAACTAATATTCACTGGATGGTCATATACCTTTTCACCGCTAGATGGGGGAAAATATCACACATTGTAGCTTTAAAGGTGCACTATGCAACTTTTCTGTCTGTTAGAAGTCGCCTGTTCAAAACAAAGGTGTAGTTTGATGATGCCCAGTTTGAGCTCAGAATCTTAGTTCATGGTGTCTTCACCTCACAGATGGTGGAAAAGATTTGGGCTAGGAGGACTCAGGCAGAAATCATGTTCATGGATGCGATTATTAATGTTACAGTAGTATGAAGCAGAGCAGGGGCGACTGCTGTGAAGTTGAATGAGGTTGCGATTGCTAATGAGATGAGCTACACGGGACTTTTATTATGCCACCGTCGCTGGCGCCATTTGCGCTTTTCTGGTCATGAGTATGAGGTAAAGTATGGTAAATCAGCATAATCCGTCACACGGATCTAAAGTTATTGCTCAGTGAATTATAACAAATAAAAAATAACCTGACATATGAGCACACGAGCTGAATAACAGTCACCCTAAAGTGGCGTTTAGGCTTGTAACTTCATGAAACATGCTCCAATCTTTGAAAACAGCACACCAGTAACGTACTTACAGTGGATGCTCCCGATTGGAATGAGTCCAGAATCAACATTATCCATTGAGTAGATCTCGAAATATTCCTCACCGATGTTGATCAGTGGAGTTCTGAATTAGCCTGACGTGGTCATACTCAATTCTAGTCAGAACTGCCCGACCTAAAATTGTTTAGGGCGGGACTAGGTTCGGCCATTCATTTGTATAGCGGCCAGGGGGCGCCCGCGGGCGGTAGCTGCACTCCGGTTACGAGTTACTCCTTATTTATGAGTTGATCAAAATGGATAGATGCATTAGAAAGCTGAGATTCAAAGCTTTAAAATAACATATTTGTATTATATTATACAAATATATAATAGTATTTAATATAAATAATATTGTAGGCCTAGCCTACTATAATATGGCTTTTCGCAGCACTAGATTGTCCAAATGTAGCCTAATAAAAAATTATATTTTCTTAAAATATAAAAAGTGTTCTAACAAATACCTACTATTTGACCATCCTTGCTATATTTTTTGCGTTATGAGTCTTTAAGAATGTCACTCAGAAAACAACAGTTTTAGAAATGTCAAGGACTGAACAAAAAGGCTACCTTTGCATTACCAGAAAATATTTTTTATGATACCTTATTTCCGTCCTGAGTTATTGCATTTCAAATAATAAATATTTATAAAATTATTAAAACAATAATACTTTTCTTGTCTTTTATTAGCCGTTTCTCGGCATTATATTGTCCAAATGTAATCAAAATCTATATTTTCTAAAAATATAAAAAGTTTGCTAACAAATAATACCTACCGTTTGACTCTCCTTGCTTTAGTTATGGAGTCTTTACATTTGTGAATGCCACTCAGAAAACAAGTTTTATAAATGTCCATGATTGAACAAAAATGCTACATTTGTTCCCAATGCTGTAACTTTTGATTACTTTATGTTATCAACACATAAATTTGATTCAGATGCAGAACAGTTATGGGTGAACATCACCAAAAAAGTATTAGGCTTCGACCATATTTCTTCCCTGAGTTATTGCATATCAAATAAAATAAAAAAATTGTAAAAATAAAATAATTATATATATATATATATATATATATATATATATATATATATATATATATATATAAGTATTTTATAAGCAGTTTCTTAGCACTAGATTGTCCAAATATACTAAAATTTATATGTTTTTTAAATATATTTTGCCTACCATTTGATTCTCATTGCTGTAGTTTTGGAGTTATGAGTCTTTAAAGTTGTGCATATCATTCAGACAAAAAAAAAAAAAAAAAAAAAAAAACCTTAGGGCTTAAGGGGTTAATAATTATATGTTTCTTAAACACCAAATCATCGTGATTTCTGAAGAATAAATTGACACTAATGAAATGGCCATCACAGGAATCATTTACATTTTAAACATTTCAATTGAAAATAATTCCACATTATTGCTTTATTTTACAGCAAATAAATGCAGCCTTGGTGAGCATTAGGGATTCATACAAAATCTTGGGGAGAAAAAAAAAAAAAAAAAAAAAAAAAAGGAATTGAAAAAAAATTATACAATCATTTTTGTTTATCTTTTCCTTTAATAACTGAAGTTGTGATGTATTGTACAAGTTTTAAACTATAAAATGAAACTAAAATCTTGATGCTTGAAGAAATATCCAAGACCATGTTATTTCTTGATTACAGTTACATTTACATCTAAGCTATAAATCGAAGAGTTTTTATTTTTTGGCAGACACCTTCCTTTTCAAGCGACCAACATTAAAAGTGCACGCAACTGCATTTTATTTCTCAGCAGGTAGTAAGTGACACGAATCAAGTACTGAGACAAAAGCAAGAAGTGTGAATAAAATGTAATGCTTTTAGCACCAAGGACACGTTAAGTGTAGTTCAGTATGAAAATTTGGTGGTTAGATGAGCTAGACCTCTTACAGAGCTGCAGATGATTTGTGAGGACTGCTATAATTAAATGTCAAAGTTGGAAGGAAAAAAAAATTACACTGCATGTTGGAACAAGATAGTTTCACAGAATTGATCATGACAAAGTATCTTAGTAAATCAGAGGTTGACATTCAGCATTAAAAAAGGGGGGGGGGGGGATATGCGTGCCACAGAATGGAGTGACAAAAATTATCCACTGCAGGAGAGCTTTGGCACACTGATGCTATAAGACTCACAAAGAACCAAGATGCCCTCTGCTGGTTTAAAAAAAAAAAAAAAAAAAAAAAAAAAAAAAAAAAAAACTCATCTTTCTAGGGACTCTCCAGACAATGGTTTTTACACTGTACAAACTGTATATTCTATCCCCTTACACTACGCATTTTTACATAAAAAACAAAAACAAATCATTCTGTATGATATAAGCTTTTGTACCCATGGAGATCTCAATTTTCCACGAGTCTGTGTGCATTTAGGTTGAAGTCCCCACCAGGATAGAAAAAGATGTACACACGGCAGAAAATAAATAAATAAATGCATGTCTTATTAAAATTTAGTAAGATCTAATTTAATACCAGAGAAGAAAGAAAAGAGAGGGAAACCCCCCCCCCCAAAAAAAAACACTGTAACAAGCTCAGGAATGGAAAGGAACGACAAGAGGTAGAAAACATCAGTTTATTCCATTTATTATAAGGGTAAAATAAAATTAAGAGACAAACGTGACAAAATAAACATAAAATGTGCACATTCAGTTACAAAAGACAGCCTGACAGATAATAGATCAGTTATTAACAGGCACATTTTGGTACATTTGCGTGGGTGACAATGCGTTTTTGGCAAGAAGCGTTATACAAGCGATATACAAGCAAATAATAATAGAAAAATAAATCAGCGTATTTGTGGCAAAAAGTAGTTTGACTGGTCTAAAAAACAAAAAACAAAAAAAGGATTTCTGTTAAGTGAAATACCTGATTGCCATTGGTTTCAGAAATTCCATTGACTAAAATGACCATGAATTGTGTAAAAGAAAAAAAAAGACATGATTTCTTTTATCATCATGATCATACTCCTGAGCCTATATATACATACCAACTTAAATACACATAAATATACATACACAACTATAGCCACATTTAACCCAACACATTTTAACATTCAAATATCCTATTATTTACATATTTACAAAGACCCAATTCTCATAAAGGCCTTTCCAAAATGAACCAAAAAGATCTTGTACACAAACAGCATAAGGCAAGAACAAGAGTTCATTTTGCAATGTTATGCACCGATACAAAAACCACCCATCACACAACAACAGACTGTAGGTCTCACAAGAGTACAGTAAATTCCAGTGTATAAAACTTGTATAATCTATGTTTGTGACCAATAAAATAGTAAATACAAGCTTTTTGTACTGTTCATAAACATGTAAACACTTTAAACAGTGTGCTTGCCTTGCTATCAGCAGAGACGACATAAAACACACAACCTTCTGGCCCTCATTCCTCAAAGTTGGGTGGACAACTTAATATTAAATACAACAAATATGACACAAGTTTGATTTAACTCCTCAGCAAACAAACCGAGGACTAACAGATAATAGACCGGACACCCATAAGTTTGTAATGATTACTAGGCCTATGTCTTTACCCTGGCAGACCAGCAGGGGTCAGTGTAACAGTTTGGGACAGTTATGTTAAATTCAGTAATTAAGTCATCCAGCTGAGACGGTTTCCTGGCCTCTTTATGGAAGGGAAAAATACAACGAACAGAACAGCAACAGGCTTAATCTGGAGCTGGAAAATTGGCTGCAAAGTTTCATTTAGTCAAGAAGGCAAATTGTGGGATGTGTTGATTTTAAACAGAAGATAAAACCCACTGCCTTTCATTCACTCTGTACATTCATATTCTTGCTTTTTACACCACGTAATTTGTAACCATGATTTTTGACCAAAACTCTGAGAACATCCTGACCTGAGAAGACTTTCGAATCAGATCGAAGAGGCACACACACACACAAATCTGCTTTTTTCAATGACTATGACTTGAATTGTCTGCAGTATATGAAGTCAAATATCACATATGTACATGTTTTAGTAGGCGACCTATATTCAGTTGGGATACAAAACAGTTGTCCCTACAACCAGGGCTCTAAAATGAGCCAAATCTTCATTAATTAATCTTTAATTTTCAGACTGTTTGTGTGCAAAACAGGAAGGTGATATTTTCGTTCACATTGCAGAGAACTAAAGCGGCAAGTATGAGTAGAGATGATGTCACGGCTGCATAGATGCTTTAAAAAAAGGTTTGTTAAAAAGCATGATCGTTTGAACGCGTCTGTTCACTTTAGAATAATACAAAAACAAAAAAACAAAAAAACAAAAACCTCCTATAGGAAAAAAAACAAAAACAAACAAAATCTTAAAATGACCACCAGATATTTATGCTCAGGTGAGCCGTGTATTGTGTGTTCAATGTCCAGACCAGCTGAACTACATTTCCCACAATCCTCAGCACTGGTGACCTTACAACCAGAGGGCAGTGTATAAATACTTGTAACATTAACAGAATTTGACACAAAGTCACACCATTGCAATACTATATATAAAGTAATTCAGAGCCACTTCTGATTTGATAACAAATTTGAAATCTAAAGAGCTCGTCATTGCTCCTTACCTTTGACAAAATGAAGTACATAAAGATGCTAATAATACATCACAACAGAACGGTAAAAAAAATTCAAGGGATAATTCACCAAATGACAATTTTGTCATCATTTACTCCCCCTCATGTCATTCCAAACTGTATGACTAGTTACGTCTGCAGAACGGAAAAGATATTCTGAAATTTTTACGACTGAAAAATAATCAGTTTTCCACACACAAAGTCAGTCTCATAGGTTTGGAACATCATGAAAGTGAGTAAATGATGATAGAATTGAATTTTTGGGTGAACGATAGCTTTGACCAGAGCAGGAGTTCACTGACAGTTCAAGGCGGGATCATTCAACCAGGCCCAGATTTTGATCATATTTTGAGGACTTCTGGGATGGACCAGCATCAGGCCGTTATAGGCACAGGCATTATTGCGATATTTCTCTTCGATATCAAAGGTCCTGAAGCCTTTGTGCTTCTCAGGAGCGAGACCTAGTTTCCTAAGGCACATACCTGTGTAGACATCATCAATGGGGTAGAGGGGCACCGACCTCGACACGTTATGAAGTTTGTGGGCTAGCTGTCCCGAGAACAAATAACCGCCCCCACCTGCATACGCAGGGTACGCTCCAATGAACACGCTCTCCGGGATAAAATACTTGACCTTTTTGTCCCTGTGTGGACCAGCATTAGTAATCACATCCCCTACGAACAGTTCCTTGGCTTTGGCATTAGAAAGACTGCTTAGGAAGTCTATAATGCGGATGGTGTTAACAAAAACATCATCGTCCCCCTTGAAGATGTAACTGGCTCCAGGACAGCGGGTGGTCAGCCATTCCAGGAAAAGCACCTCCTTGATGGTGAGATTGAAGAAGGTGTCCCTAAAGTCCCATTGAAGAATATCTCTATGAATTGAGCTCTCATGTTGGAGCATCTTTGAGAGATCAGGGAAGTAGTCTTCCATGGCTGCATTTCCAAGAAGAAACACTGTAACGACCGTTCTGTTTGCAAGGCGACCAGCTTTGCCCCATGACTCACGGATAGCTTGCCGTCGATCAAAGTGCGGGACTAAAGATTTAATAGCTAGGAGGAGGAACGGTTGGTCTTTGCATATATTTGGTTGGTCCACCACGATGGGATGGGACCTGCATCGCATATAAAGCAGGAAGTCCTTAAAACGATCCGGTAAGGAGTTGAAATCCTTGACTTGGGTGGTCACCCTGAAGTCTGGGTCACAGGAATCCAGACTGACCGTGTCGTTTAGCCAGTCTGGAAGTTTATCAGCGGTGAAGTTGAGCTTTTCTAGGTTGGGGTTGTTGATGTAGTTCAGCTGTTGCTGCTGGCGATTCCAGTATGCGTTACTGGGAAGATCTTTTGCCCAGAAAGGCTTTGAGGGAACCAGAGTCTTATTTTTGTTGCCGTCGCCCTTTCCGGCATTGCGGGAGACCTCCACCACGATGAAGATGAACACCATTGTCATCATCAACATGACCTTCACCTTCCTCCGAGGTACCTGCATGGTGTCAAACCTCACCGCCTGAACAGCAGAGACAAGACACACACAAAAAGAAAGAAGTTAGATTAGGATGTTAAAACCTACACAAGAGAGAACAGGCAGCACAACTGTTTTCAGTATTTACAAATAATGCTTGAGCAGCAAATCATCATATTAGAATGATTTCTGAAGGATCATGTGACACTGAAGTATTGCTGTTTAATATTGAGCTTTGTTTTAAATTGTGATAATATTTCACAGTATTTAGGTTATTGATATAATAAAAAGGCTTGGTGAGCAGAAGAGACTTCATTTAGATAAAATAATTATCCCAAAAGGGGGGAGAAATTGGTTCCAACCATGTACTTTCTTTTTACTCCCAAAGTAAGTTCTCCTTAATTGATTCTACATTTTGACAGGACCTTACTATGCTACACAATGACCAATAATATTTATTGTGAAATACAGTCAAACCAAATTTATTCAGACACCTTGAACATTATCAAAGTTTATTCGCTATAGTTTAGAAAATGGTAATAAAAGTCAGAACAAACTCATCTTAATGATGTCAGATAACTTTGATATAAAGTTATGGGATTACAATCAACTAATTTAAAAGCAAATTAAAGCACACAATTAGATAACACCAATTTAGGTCAGGCAATTACCAAGCTATGCCTAATTCTGTTCAGTCTGTGGAGTAAAAGGTCACATTAACAATTCAAGAAAAAAAACACTTAAGCAAACCATGGTCAGGTCAAAGTGAATATTTTTGGTCCTAAATTTTTATAAATTTGACTGGTAGTCCACTTTAAGAAAAATATTTGGGTATAATGCATCACCGTTTATTGTTTTTTACATAAATTAACTATAGTGTCCTGCACCCACTAGTGAAAAAATTATATCTGGTCTCTGAATAATTTTTTGTTAATATAAAATTTGTTGAATCGTTTATAATTAAATTTATTGCAAAAAACATCATTCTGATTATGAATCACTATATGACAGTTTCAGTTGCCATTTCTTGTGCTAGATTCTCTTTTACCAGAAGTGTTTAGCTGACCGTTTCCATCAATATCCCACTTAACCAACTGCCACAGAAAAGTGTGATGCAAATAACCACCAAGCTAATTCTGTCAGACGACAGAGTTCTTTGCTTCAGAGTTTGTGTGTTTGTGTGTGTGTTCACACGCTAATAAATGTCAACCATAGATGACTTCATAAGTTGAGAAGACAAACTAGCAGTAGATAAATATATCAGTTACTTTAAGGACTTGACCCCATTTTAAGCTTGGCCATTTTAAACTTTATACCGCCAAGCTAAAATTAAACCAAGCAAACCCCTTCATGTTTAACTCTATAAGTTTAACTCGCATATAAAAAGCACTTTATTTGGATGCCTTGGAGTAATTTGCCTTTAGACATTTAAAACTATTCTTTTCTTTTCTATATCTTTCTGAAAATGTCAATTTTCACAAAACTGACAATTCACACACTTACTAAAGGTTAAAATATCAATACTTCTCTCTTTATTTTTAGAATGCCCCTTTCCCATCCACCTGGGATCCACCTGCTTCTTTCACCAACTCCTCACGGTTTCTCTTGTTTTGTTGTTTTTGTCTCCCAGCAACCCCTCTGCTCTGTTGCACATGGCTTCTCTCATTTATTCAGCTCCACATTCTTCAGTTTAACTTACATTCCCATTCTCTACCTTAGCCCACTTTCCTTTCAGTCTTTCAGACACCGTAACTCTCTAAGGGATACCAGTATAAGGCCCAGTATCACCTATGGAACAGCCCTGTATCTGAGTGCAGAGGTAGTCTAGTTTTACACCCACGGGATAAAGGACTAATTTTAGAGTGCCATTATGGGCCGGCCAGCTGGCCTCTGGGATCAGTGGTAATTTAAAGACAACATATGTGCCAGTCAGTGACAGATTCATTTATTTGTTTAATGAGAAACAACATTATCTGCATGTTTTGACTTGGTTTCATATTTCTGAATAAAAATAATAATAATTTAATATTGTATACAATAAAACATGAATGTCAATTTAATATACTTGTCATTTATGGTCATTAAACTGTATTCTATTATACAAATATCAGCATGTCACCTTGCTCTTAAAGTATCAGCAGTGGACGAATGATAAAACTTGACGAAGTCCAAATCAGTCAATAAGACTACAATCAAAATTGTTTCTCAAATAAAAATTACTTGAGGTCAAATTATGTACATGTTTACCTGTGCACAGGTGAGACTGTGGAGGGTCCAGGTGTACGGTGCTCAGCTACTAGCAATTGTTTTTAGCCCATTCTGTCAAACTAGCAGAGCAAATCACAGAAATAAGGATGATATGGCAAGGAAATCCATATCTGGTGAGAAAGAAGAACAGACGTTTTGCTGCTGTAATAATGGTTACATGGTAGAACATCAGAGCCTGAAACACAGGAGTAAACAGAGTCTGTCCAGGTTTATTTTTTATATTTATATTTATATATATAAAATACACACACATATACATCAGAAGATCTATCTATCTATAAGATGCAGGGAAAAACATTTTTTTGTAAATATATTTTATTTCAAAGGCAAAGGCTGTTACTTGTACAGAGACTGTATTTTTACTTTTTTTTACCCTCCCCAAGGGCAAAACATACTTTTGCGGTCACTGATGACTTGTGCAAGACCTGCAATCCAGGCATTCAGTACATTTACTCCCACTTAGTGCACTTACGGTCAGAGAGAAGCTATAAGCTGTGAGAGTCCCCAGGAGGTGAAGTCTCTTATTAATAATTAACACTGCATTTGCTGTGTAAACAATGAACAATCTCTCTGTGCCTCACATCACCAGACTAAACACTCTTTTCACAAGCCCCTTTACAAAGACTTTAAATCCAGCTGGACTGTAAAAAACGAACAGACAATGCATCTACAGTTGTGAAAATGTTTCCTGATGTGTAAAATCAACTGCAATAAGACTATGTAACTTCTTGTTTTACCACCTTGCTGTTGGTTAGTTAAGCAATGGTGTGAAAAATCTGCACAGCAGAAACCATAGCTGTTAGTCAATGGCAATAAGAGTACAACATGTGGTGGCAGATATTTTGCAATGCTGCTCTAAATGCATTTGGAGTTAAGAGTATTGTTACGTTCTAGTACATATTTTTGGTGAATGTTTTGTGCATGCATGTTTGCTTGCCCGTTTTGCATTCTGCTCTCTAGGATGAGTAGCGACAATGATGTTGTATCAATTTTTGCACATGTATTAGCATGCAGGGCAGATACATTTTTTTGAGAAAAATTGAGAAAAGGTGAAGAAAGTAAATATACTAAGAAATAAAGTGGGTCATGACAAGTAAAAACAAGAAAGAACCCGTCATCATATTGTTTGACACAATGCAAAGCAGGGTTGAGTTGATTACAGTTGCCAAGTAGCATCACAAATATACAGATTTCAACTAATGTGCGGCATGTGCATTTATCTTTTAGACACTTTTTTATATTAGTTTTATATTAGTTCTCCTGTCTTTATTCAATTTTAAATCTTTAAAATTAAGACATGAAGCTGTTTCTGTAATGATGATTTTCCAAGTTCCAAATAACATTTTTATTTTTGAGTATTAAAATTAACTTTTTAAAATCCCATTAAAAGTAACCTAACTATGATAAATGGTTCAACAAGTAGGCTATTTATCCAAAACAACCCCAAAGGTGTGTACCGTTCAAAAGTAAACAAAGTAGGTCATTACAATCATAAACCCAACAATATGCAAACATTAATGTAAATGTCTCAAAGTGGCCGATGATCATCATCTTCACATTTAGCCTGTCCTGGTAATAATTTATGCATATTGTTGGGTTTATGATTGTAAGGATGGATAAAGAGGGATCTTTACACAAACCCACTTTATAATTATAATAAATGTCATTCACCTGTGGCCTTCATGTTAGATACAGAAATTTGAAATGGGAAGTTATCAAACACCTTTCTAAACTGCATAAATTATAAATTAAATAGATTAATCCTTATTAAAGCTACAATTCTCACTTACCTTTGTTCTTTAATCAACATGAAATGACAGACAGGACTTTAAAGCTGATGATACACAGGGCAACTTTTTGAGCAACGTTGCTGGGCAATGTTGCTGAAAGATGTATCTTGAGCGCTTTCCCATTGAGAATGGGCAACACATTTCTATCTGGATATCCAAAGAAAAATGTGTTGCCCATTCCCAATGTAAAAAAGCCCACAGCACCATCTTTCAGCAACATTGTTAAAAAAGTTGCCCTGTGTATCATCAGCTTATGATCTGACATCTCATTTTCTTGTTTAAGCACAAAAGAAAACTCAATTCTGGTGCGCTGTCAGCGTGCACAATAAAGGCGCGTGTCTTTCTGTGTGTGTGCATATGCGGTCATAGACAAGACATTCACAGACCGCGCATTCTCTTTTGACTTGTGGTTAAATGCTTTATGCTTTTATGAATAAGAGCATGATCATATAAATGTATATTTAACACATTAAACTCGCTATACTATATTGGGTCGCAACACTAAGTATGGGTTATATTTTCTTTAACCTTGCATATTTGGTTAAAGGGGGGTGGAATGCTATTTCATGCATACTGAGCTTTTTACACTGTTAAAGACTTGGATTCCCATCCTAAACATAGACAAAATTTCAAAAACTAATGTTGGACGTTTGATGGAGTATTTCTGTGTCAAAAATACTCCTTCCGGTTTCTCAAGTTTCGGAGAGTTTTTTTCCGAGTATGGCTCAGCTTGACGTTACTAGAGCGGAAGGTCCTTGTATGGGCCGTACGGGCTATTCTCCCGATAGGGTGCGCGCGCGCATGACTAGAGCGAGAGAGGAAATGCACGCCCATAAACACTCGCTCAGAGGTGCAGATCCAGTCGTCCGTGAACACTTATGTGGCGCGCCGCGCTCCACTTTATTCCTATGAGTGACATCAAGCAACTTCAACGCTTCAGCACAGCATTCCGGAAAGGCAGCGCAGCATTTGTTCCGATTTGAACGCAGAAATGACGGGAAGCTTCACAACATCACTTCAGTCGCGTCGCAAAAGTGGATCTCCAGGGTCACTGCTGTCACAGGACTTCACCAAATCATACCAAAGAAGTGTGTTTTTGACGGAGCGGTCCCAGCGATAAAGGTTCGGTCCTGCTGTGGAAGCAGGCGGTGAGTAAAACTGCTTCAAATGCGTCTGCTGTTGACTATCGTCGCGTGAGTAAACATCAGTAAACGACACGATCGCATGCTTCGTCAATGCTTCAAATGCGCTAACGGACTCTATTGTTATTCTATGTATGACGTTACACTAGTCTGACGTGCAAAACCGTTTTGCTTTCTACTGATAAGGTTCAGTCGCATACAATAGTCCATAAACCGAATCATGTCCTCATAAACTGCGAGTAAACACACACAAATGTTGACAGGACACTAAATACAGTACATACCACAGAGACGGACGTCCTGCTGCTGCTGTTTCTCCTGTTCAGTTAATTTCAGCCTCTGAATCTGATTCTGGATCATATATCTATTAGCGGAGATCGATAGCCATGAGTTTCTCCACGCTTGAGGACGTCACCGCTTTGTTCGCACTCGTCATTCTTTAGCTCCGCCTACACGATACCCCTCCAGGTGCTCGTTTTTTTCCCGGAAAGACTCGGTACAGCCTATATTTCTTTTATAAATATAATAAAACTAAAGACTTTTCGGAGATATGAAGGATGCAATACTACTCTATAGGTACTCAAGATTGACATGAGATTGACTGAAACTGAGTGTTTCACTCCCCTTTAAAGGCTTTTGAAGATGAAGGAATGTCACGCAACCTGTCCATGTTGACATCTGATAAAACTGTACAAAATGTATACCCAGGTGTAGAAACCCCCACAGAGTTTGAATGGATACACAACCTTTGATGGTGTGCTCATAAACCCTGTTAAGACCTAAAATATATATTTATTTTGCCATCCAAACTATGCTGAATACAATTTTTTTTTTTTAATAATGCAGCTTACCATCTAATTGTTTTTTTACTACTGTCTATAACCATTTAAGATCTGGCCTGTGAACCACCAGTTGACACCGTTCTAGTTGACAAATGTCAAAGATGAACATGAAACCGTGAAGCAGGACCAAGCTGTGACGTGAATGAGTACAGAGCAAAATATATTTAACTCCAGTTCCAGTTAAAAGTATTGTCTACTTCTCCCCCACTCACTGAAGATAATCTTGGTTCGTGTGACTCCCTGGCCACTGCCATTTTAAGAGAATAATGGTCACACATTAACAAATATGTTTGGGGTTAAACAAAGCAAACCGGTCACTCTGTGATGAACTATCTTGTCTCAGGTGCACGCTACACAGCGACCATACATTTAGACATTTATGTGGATTGAAGGCGCAGTGTATAGCATTTATGAGGATCTATTGAAAGAAATGCAATATAATATACATAACTATAGTTTCAGTGGTGTATACAGACCTTACATAATGTACCGGTATGTTTTTATTACCTTAGAATGAGTCATTTCTATCTACATACACCACAAGTTCCCTTACAATGAAATCGCCATTTTGCGCCATCATGTTTCTACAGTAGCTCAAAACGTAGGGCTGGGCACCGAACAAAAAACTCCAATACTATGAGTATCAAAAAATTATTTATCTTTCGGAGCCAAATTTCAGTTCCAAAAGCCAAGCGGCTGTGTCTGTGCGAGCCTGTACCGTACTTGCATGTAAGGACCTAAAGCACCGGTGATTGGCTGTCTACCATCACATGATGGGGAGGATTTCCGAAGATATTTGCAATCACAACACAAGTGTATTGTTTTTTCTCATGTGTTCTACCACGTCGTTTTACAATGCCAAAGAGGCCTAAAGTGTGGCTACACTTTATAAAAGTGGATGCAGAGTCAGCAAAGTGCAACGCGTGCGATAAGAGTATTGCAACCAGTACTCACACTAGGCGTTTGAGCCCCAAAACCCAGTTCGTTTGACAAGTGTGAACCCTGGTGCGGTTTGTTTAGCCTGCCCTGGGCTACTTGGTAGAGGTGGGCCAGAGCATGGTTCGGTTGGGCTCGAGCACGGTTCGCATGCAGTGTAAGCGCTAACCACGCCAGAGCACGGAATAGCTGTGCGCTACTGTCATCTTTACGACAGCAAACACCAAATTATTATTACTACTTGGATACACTTAGCGATTAAATGAAGCATAAATTTAGGTTTAAAATGCTCCTGGTTATCACCTTATTGATGAACATGAATTGTAGTTTGCGAAAAAAGCTGTACATTCCACCATCAAAATCAGCTGCCTCTGTAATAATCTTCTGATACGTGTAGTGCAGTCAAGTGAAAAATCGCTGCGCGGCATAAATCTATTTGGCAGTCTATTAGTGAAAGCGCTTTTCTTCTGTTCTTTTTCAAACTAAATGTAGCATCATGAATGACGCAAGCGTGCGGCAACTGCGAGTGCAGGCCAGCGAGGGAGAAGGGACAATCGTGCTCGGGGAAGTACTTAACAGATAAGTGTAATTTCACTACTTAAACCGAATGCATCAACATAACATTGACTACCATGTTACGCACCTTAGCTTGTGATACTATGCTCGGTTGCATATGGTATCGGAAAAAAGTATCGCTAGGAACCAGTATTGAACCTGAGGCATCGAAATTGGCACCAGATCGAAAGATTTTTGAACAATACCCAGCCCTACCGAAATGGACAAACTGCTCTACAGAGTGCTAGCTACTCTCTGCTGTCTTAGATGACGACATATTTGTCCTGTGTCTGCAACGCTATGTGCTTCGAAAGAGTCAAGAGAGGGGGTGAGCGTTTGCAATTCTAGATGTCACTAAATTTCAGCACTAACTATTCCAACACTACTATTCAGAAGTTGGTGTTTAGGGGTTTTTAAATATTTTTTTTAAATGTTTGTTTTGAATCTATTTTGCTTACCAAGGCTGGATTTGTTCGATTAAATAATTTTCTGCAATATTTTGAGATATTTTTACGATTTCAAATAAATTCTTTAAAGTAATTTATTCCTGTGATGGCAAAGCTGAATTTTTAGCTGCCATAACAGTTTTGTGTAAATCGTGATAGAATTAAAATTGTTTGATGAATATCATTTCTAAAAACAGTGGTCATCCTTACAGCAACTTTAAATCAATTTAAATGCATCCTTGCTAAATAAAATTGTAAAAATAAAATACAAATGTGACCCCAAACTTTTAAACAATAATAGTGTATATGAAGGAAGATATTGAAAGAAAAAAAATACTTAGGCTAATCTTTCACATACGCAGCTTGGCAAAAAAAACAACAACATCTCCTCTCTAATGGTCTATTATATCTGAAGTCTCTTCAGAGCAGATTTCCTGGAAGAGGAGGATTTCTCTATCACTGAAAGTAATTGTCAGGAAGCGGGTGGAGTATATCCCATGTGGCAGCTAAATGGAACAAGTGACCAAAACAAAAGTACATAAAAGACTACGAGGGATCTTTAAAAAACACATCCGAGGAACACAACCGCATGTCAGTAAGGTCCCCCGCCCTCTTAAGATAAGCCACACCTGGAACACATCCTGGAGGTTACTTAAAAAATGCTTAGGTTAAAAACGGGTAGAATGAGAAAGTTTAACACCTTGGGGGAAGCAGCAAACCTTGAAGAGCAGTCCTTGAGTCATTATGGAACTCGATGATGAGTAAAATTTGGATTTCCCCTAGTCAGTCAAAAAAAACACTGACGCAGACCGAGCGCTACCCGGTCCTCAGATTGACTTCAGAAGCACAAAAAGAGAAAAATGTGCTCTTGGAAGTAATACTTCATTATTTGTTTTTGGAGTCATACAGTTGGATAATAAAAAAAAACATTAAACAACATTCAATATACTAAAGAAAATCAAACCAAAAAAAAAAAAAAAGATTTAGGTCTTAACTTTCAAAACTAAACAATGGTTCAGTCCAAATGTCCTGCCACAGACTAAAAGGCCTATTATGAAGGCTGTGCTAAAGTTAAGCACTGACTTGAAAGATTACATTCCCTAAGAGCATGCAATCTCTCTGTAATGAAACGAACATTCTACACACTATAGTGAAAACCATTCTGACTCCACAGTTAAAATAACTTTACAGGGACAGGCTGTAAATGGTTACCATTAATGTCGACGTGTCATGCAATTCAAAGAATAGCTCACCCAAGAAATTGAAAGGCTTGTTGCCTAAATGTCAGTTAATAATCTCTTGCTCAGGGCTCCACGAATCATGAGCACACATTACATAGATACTTTCAAATAGAAAGCGCTGATCCCAGAAAATTGTTAAGAGTGCCTTCTGTGTGAATGCAAACATGTCCCGGGATGGGGACCTAGTAACGTTGCTGAAATCAGTCCTGGAACACAAAAGGCAGGACCAATGCCGTAAGGGACGTGTCGTAGTAATGACGTAGGTGTTGTCACAATAATGTGTGACTTGTTAAACAGAGGCTTTAAATGCAAATCAAAATTCATGTTGCATATTAACAAAAAATAATTGTTTGTGTTGAACATTACTCGTCACATCCTGATGTCAAAAGTTTTTATGGGATGCGTGCGAACGCATGCAGAGAGATTCCAGAAACGGAAAGTTTTCAGACTCCCTTAAATGTGTCACTGTGTTATATTGCAGCCATTTGCTAAAATCATTTGAGTTCCTTTTTTCACTCAATGTAATAGGGGCGTCCCCGACTAAGGATTTACACATTCGAACAAGAATTGACGAATCTCTCTATGGTCGACTGATACTCAAAGCATCCATGTGTGTGTGAATGGGTTGGGAGGCATGATGCATGACAGTCAGCAGGAGGGTACAACTATTTTTATTTTCCTTTACACACACCGCACAGAGCAACAACTTTTAATAAAGCGACCAAAACTAAAAAAAGCGACCAAAACTTAAAGGTGTCATGAACTGTTTTATTTTTTTATACTGTTGTCTGAGTTCAACTAATGATGTTCGTGTGGTTTTTACATTCAAAAACATCATAACTAATAAGTAATAGGCTATTTTCTACACTGGTTTTGAGGCTCTCTCCAAAACGCTGGATTTTGATGGGCGTGACGCACTGGGGACTTGGAAGTATACGCCCACGGCAAGGATTGGATAAGATTTGCATATTTAATGAGCTCAAGCTCCCCTCAGTCCCCTGTCAGTTCAGTTCACGAGGGAGAGGAGAGGGAGCAAACACAAGAATTTATTTCTCATCGACCCGTGATTGACTGGACTATTATTTTTATACTACACATAGCCTGCAAGATCGGATGATACAAGTGCGAAACACGCATGCGCATGCACACGCTCACACACGCACTCGGCGTGCGCGCTGCCCTTCAGATGTCAACTAGAGAGAGAATTGCACACATCAAGTACAGAATATAATGAGATTAATCGGCCTGCCGGGCTTTGCGAGCGATGGCCCATACGTGTCTGAGTCCATAAACAGTAAAAGAAATGGAAAGAGTGTTCCCATAGACTTCAACGGCAGAAAGTGAGGTCAATTAGAAGCACTCACTTCTTGATGGCTGTGCGTACTGCCCAGGCTCAGACTGAGCTTGACGATGTAGATGTGACGTAAGCAACCTGTCTGACAGTTGTAGGTCTTCTAGTAGTTGTGGAAAGGGAAATCTAAATCACGTTGTTTAAATGTTTTGTCCCGTTACTTTTGGCTCACTATGGGCTTCTCCCCATTCTTCTCACTTGACTTTATCAGACTTTCCCCCCGACTGTCTCATAGACAGTAAAAGATTGCTTCCGAGCGTCTCCTCCTGTCTATACGGTAATTTCTCTACTGTGCCACAGAGTCGCGTTGGTTATGACGCAATCGTTAGCCTATTTTTTACAAAAACAGCTTCTACTGGCGATAGTGTAAGATACAAGGTAACGGAGCCTTTTTTGCATTGTCGTGTTTCTTTAGAAATAAACAATGGACAAATGGAGTCTTTAAACTCCTCAGATGTAAAGTTATTCACTGTCAAAGTGACTCAAAAATGAATGGGAGTCAATGGGAAGCTAAAAGCAGGTGATGGCTTGGTTAGCAATGGCCACCTCTATGGGTGGAATGATTTCCGAGTGCTAGATTACCCCCTTGTCTGAGTCCAGTGTGGTAAAGCTATGTTTCTGTTAGACACGTAAACATAAGCAAAACGATCTATAACAATGCAATACTATTACATAAAAAACACGTTTTACTCACATAACTGTGGTGCACCATTCCTGTCAGATCCAAATCCAGCTTCGACCAGAGATTTGTTTACAAACGATTCCGCATTGAAATTAAGTAAACATGTCTGTGAGCTGGAACTTCACTTAAAATAAAGTTCAACCACTCATTCCATATTAGGATCTGAGGGAACCTTATGCAGCGACTGTGTTCTTCCACAACCAGTAATAGCACAGTGTCTTGCTATCTTCTTCAGTTTGTTTATTGATGCTGCGTGATCCCATGAGTCGGTGGGCAGGGCTACTGAACTATATTTGCTCATTATTGTGTATATGCGGCGTTTCGTCGCGCACTGACGTCAGTAGAAACACAGGACCTTTTGCTGAGCCTGGTGTCTATAAAAGCTTTTCTTTGACGTAACAAGGACGTTAATTTTGATCTGGCAAATAATGGTGGATCGGAGCCGACACAACCAATGTATAGCAGCCACCACACTAGGGCTGAACGATATGGAGAAAATTTCATATCACGATTTTCATGCCAGATATCTCGATATCGATACAATACGATATGACTACGTGTTCGGTGAAAACCAAGCATTTCTCAGAAAAATAAAAAGATCATAATACAAAAAAATGTGGAAAGTAGAGTTTTATTTTCAAGAACAAAAACAGAAAAGTATTGGCACGTACGATCACACAGGTGTAATCAGTCTAGGCTGGTCCCTGGAGCGCATGATAAAGCGCATCACATGATCAACTGCTAAATTCAAATGTTGAGACAGGCGCACTCAAAGCTGTCACACCATTTCAGTGTTTTCAACCACATACTGTTTATTTTAGGTTTCAAACATATAAAGTACTAAAAAAAACAATGCATTTAGAGTTTGTAAAGAACACTGATGTCTACAAAAGAGGTAATTATAATCCTTTCCTTTATACGTTTTAGATACAGATACACATTGTGTAAGTAACTTCAATGTTTACTCCATTCTATTCCCAGTTCACCAGCCACTTGCTTTTAAGTATTTCGGGAGAAGTGGATGAATTCACGTGTTGCAAACAGAGGTTATAAATCCAACAAATCCGATTCTCTGATCTGCGTCACAAACTAACACGGCGGCGCCCATTGCGCATACAGCTCAACTAACGCCTTGTTTATATTCGACACGTCCATACAGCTCAACTAACGATCGTTATAAAGGTTCACTAAAGGCCCCGTCCACACGAAGACGCGTTTAGCTGTATACGTATACATTTTGTACCGTATCAGCGTTTCGTCCACACGGATCCAGTGTTTTGGAAGCATGAATCCGATATTTTTTGAAACCGGGTCCCAAAGTGCGCACATCAATATCGCGTCATTTAATTACCGTATTTCCATTATTGTAAGGGTAGGTATCGGGTCGGGGTAGGTGTAGACATTAATAAAACACATCTGTTAAATAGCAAATGTATTAATTGTTATTTTATTGTGAGATTGTGCCTCACTTCCAACCTTTGCTTTACCCCTTCTATCCATAACTTCTCCGTTTTCAGTGTATTTCTGTGGGAGAATTACAGCGCCACACACTGGCCTGGCATACATACTACATTGTTTTAATAGCTCTTGTGTGGACACAGATATTTCTTGAAGGGGGGGGGGGGGGAAATCGGACACGAAAGGCTCTGGCTTCGGGTCAACGTAAATCTATACAAAAAAGACCAAGTGAATTTGACAGTACTAGTCACAATGTGTAGCCTAACTTGGGTTGTGGATGTGCTAAAACACGTGCACACAAAGAACTGACAACATGGCAGTCTCATTATAATGTCATGTATATGAAAGATTGGCTCTGCAAAACATTAGTGGTGTGCATCATGAGAAAATAATTGGACTGACATAATTCAGGATGTCAGTGCAAATTGCTTTCAGTTAAGACAGCTCAAACACGAATTTTAGTCTGGGCCTAGGCTTAAGCCTCATCTGGGAAACTGGGGAAGTGTTTCATAGATTTTTGGTATGACGCTCATCCAAACGCCAACGGCAGACTGCAAAGTACCGCTCTAAAAAGCCACGATAACCAATCATAAAGAAAAATTTATAAGACATGCATTCATCGTTTTTATGATAGGTCACTCACTGCTTTCACTTTCTAGTAGCCTACTCTGAGTAGGAGTAAAATGAGTGGGATGACTTTCTTTTTTTTCCAGGATCTCTGGTTCTCCTCTGTTAAAGGCAGTTCAGAATCAAACGGGTCTATAAAAAAAACATTTCCTGGAAGTGGCCACTGATTTAATCTGTGCATGCCCTTTTTCTGAATATATTTAGGTTAAAAAAAACGCATTAGCCTACTAATGAAAGCAACACTTAGGCCTAATATACTTTTTTTATTCTTATTTTTTTACTACTACTGACAACTGTAACAACAAATAAAGCCTTTAGGGAAAAAAGAAGCAACAATCTTACGTTTTATTATGAATTCTTGTTATGGATGAATTTATAGAAGGGAAGAACAAAAACTGCATGAGTTTAGAGGTCATTTAATTGAACAGCTACAATTTGGTTCTCTAAATTATTAACTGACACTTTGATTAATGTAGTCACAATGCAAACAAGGAACGTACATAAACCTGTGAAATGTGTTTGGGTAAAAACAATGGATAATGTTATAAGGTTAAACGGGAAGATGATTCCTGTACATACCATGAACGTAACGTAATGAGCTGTGCTAAACCAACAGTTACACCACCATACAGGCTACCAAGTAAATTCATCCCCTTCATGTACAGACACGATTAGGCAGGTTACAACCTGATGGTAGCTAAAGATCCCAAGTGGGCTACGACCTAGGGCTTCGTGTAAATCAAAATTATAATGTAAAATGGATAAAGGGAACACATGATATCCTTAATTAGTAGGCTATGAACTCTACAACCTAATTCATAAAATGAATAAAATCTAACAAATGTAGCCTACTACATGCGTAAGCATTAACGTAAAGAGTTTCCACGGCAAACGACTACATTTAGATTGTTTGGTTCTCTGAACCAGCTTACAAGATGATTGCTTTTGCTGAAGCCGTTTACTATTTTTTTTAACCACCCATGCAATTTGCGACTGTAACTCTCACCCAGGTGACGCCGAACAACAAACAAGAGAACTTTGCTTTAATCCAAGAACACGCGAAAAGGAAACCCACAGACACTTCAATTTTCTCAGAAACTATTTGTACAGTGAAACCGTCTACGCCTATATGTACACAAAGTTGTAGAAGCAAATAAAAAGGAACGAACGCGGACTGTTTTAGCAGATCTGCTAACGTCAAACTCACCCGCACGCCGAGGACCCCGTCTCGAGCTCCTACGACATCAAAGTTATAACCGGAACATACAGTCTTCAGACAGCTTACTTTTAAAATCTCGGCGGAAACCGACCGACACCGAAGTGAACTAATGCAACACTTCGGCCTTTATCTTCTTTGTAAAAGTCATTATTACCTTTCAGCTCCAGCTGTGAGTGAGCGTATTCACATCGTGCCTGTCTCCAGATCTGAGTCCATCCACTCCTCCCATTTCATTGTAAAAAGCACAGGGCGGGGTAGCTAAAAACCCTGCTCATTCCGTTCACCACACTATTTACCATACATTCACTGTGTTTACAGAGCTCTTTTCATCACTGGAAAAAAACTGATTAGTGTGTGCTTTACCTGGAAAGACTTCTTGTTGTTTCTTGAAGCCTACTAGGCTACTGTTTGATGCATTTTAGGTTGAAGAGGTTAAATGTTAGGGTTATATAATAATGAATACAATGTAAAAGGTACTAAAATAAAAGTTGTGTTTTGGAGGTGTCTAACAACACGTTGCTGGTAGACTATCTTGGATCAGCAGTAAACCGGCTACAATCTGGTCAATTTTATAGGACCAGCAAAACAAACTGGATTTTACAAAATTGAGTTCAAAGTAATGAGCTTTTAATTCAGATGTTTTGTTTTTTTGGCTGCCAACTCAAAACTCATCTAGCTAACTCCCACCAGGATGGAAGACAAGACCAGCTAACCAGTTTTTCACCATTGTGCTGAAATTCACAGGGCTCTGCTGGATTCCCTGTGCCAAGTTGGCTGAAGTAAGGTCAGATGTTAGGAATGACTCTGTGGTCTGTCACGGGGGGAAATTAGTCATGTTTTTTTTAATGAATCTCAGTTTCCAGTTCCACTGCACGCTGCATGACAAAGTTGTTCCTGCTGCATCCTGTCTTCACACAAACATCTGTCCATGTTTATTCTTTCTTGTCTCTTGCTTCATATTAAAGTTAACAAGCAAGTATCCATTCAAAATAGGATGTTTCATTAGGAACAATAGGTCTGTTAGAAGAATAGACAGCTGGGGCTTTGTCTGACTTCAACTAACTGAAAGTTTTAAGTTCTTCACAGAGGTTTCAGGAGGAGCATGTTCATATGAATCCACCAATCACAACACGAGGAAACATAAACAACCCTTACCTCATTCCATCCGATAATTATTGTGGCATTCCTGCACTGCCCTAAAAAAATTCTTGAGTCTTGAAAGCATACCTTTCTTTATAGAGCAAACCACATCTATACATTTTGTTCACATCGATTAAATGAAAACACTGATACATTATAGTGCAAATGCTTACATTTAGTTTACTGCTAATTTTTTTCTACACCACTGTTCAAAACTTTGGAGTCAGTACAACTAATAAGAATTTCACACTTTTATTCAGCAATGATGCATTTAATGAAATTACAAAATGTATATTTTAAAATAAATGGTCTGTTTAAATTTGTATTCATCAAAGAACCCTGATAAAAAGTTAATTGATGAAAATAAGATATCTTATTCTTATAAGCAGCATATTAGAATCATTTCTGAAGGATCATGTGACACTGAAGAATAGTAATGGCTGCTGTAAATTCAGCTTTGTCATCACAATAAATAACTTTTTAGCGGAGGAAATGGATGAAATGAGAAGAGGAAGAGGAAGTGGAAGAAGAAATGTGTCTTCACACATACTGCATGTCACACTTTAGATGATGCAGAGTTTAGGTTTGTGACTGATCTCATTAAGCACGCTAACACCTCTGACAGCAGTTTGGCAACTATGCAGCGTGATGATTTTTGTCTGTCACAACCTTCTATAAGCAAAGTGATCACACAATTACAGAAATTACAGAACCGTATGGTGTCGCTGAGAGAGAGAGTATGGTAAAACATGACAAATTATGCTGACGGATTCAAAGTAAAGGTTTATACAGATCCTTAAAATGACTTTTTTTTCCTTCTTGGAAAACCAACCAATCAAAATCTTCAAAAGGCTGTGTCATATGGTCATAAATAGCAACGGGTCAGCCCCGCCTCCTCATTAAGATAAAAGTTTTTTTGTATATCAGATCGGTCCTGAATCACTCTTAAGGTAAGATTCCTATACGTATACGTTTTAAGGTATATTAGGAGCTTTCTGAGAGGATTCGTAGAAGCTTTAAGAATATGGACGCTGATCTTCAATGTGGTTCCCAACTTTTGAACACTATACAAATGTGAAAAGTTAAAACTCCACATGAGTTACAAATATAGTTCCATATACAGACTCTGGACCACAGAATATATAGGCTCCAGGAAAGCCTCCTAACATCTGTCAGTCATTTCTGTTGCATCATTTCTGGCTTGTTTGCATGCCAGCCATGCTAGCAGCAACCTTAGATTCATAGTTATGCAAAGACTGAACTAGAAATAGCATTTGCTATGCACATGGGCCAGACAGGGATCATAGACTCAAAAACATCTACATCAGTGATCTATCAAAAGGCCCTTACATTTTGCTCAACTCTGAGAGGCTGTCTCAGTAAAACACACAAGCCACCAACAGCAGAGAGATTATTAAAACCATAGATAATTATACTGCACTGTTTTTCAACGGTAAAAGGCCAGATAAGAGAACTGAATGGGTCATTAGCGGGTAATAAAAGAAAGATGTCAAGAGGGCTTTGTTAGTGTGATTAGATTACTTAGAGAGAGTCAGAGAGGATTTTCAAGCCTTTCAATTTGTACCCTCAAAATCTTATTGAGTTTATTCTCAGAGCCTGTCTCCAAATGAAGGCTATTTCTGCACTAAGCAAGTTGTTTTTTTCGTTGAAGATCCACCATTTACAAGACAGTTAAAGGGATAGTTCACTCAAAAATGAAAATTTATCCGGCACTTTTTTCAGTGGAACATAGAAGATATTTTGGAAAAAAAATGACAGTGAATTTTTTTTTTACACCAAAGTAGTGTGCGCACATCCGAACATCACTTAAGCAGGTGGCTCGATCAAAAGAAAACAGATTAAATGCAAAAGAATGTCATTATTTCTGCTCCTGCGGAAGTTTGATAAATCGTAAAAAATTGACTATTTAAACACACACACACACCAAATGGTATACCAATAAAATGGTGTCAGTCACCAATGGGTCGGTAGTATTTGAATGAATTCTAGAAATGCAATGTTGTGAGATGATGAACGTGAACAAACATGAACATGAGATCAAGCACAGAGTAGTTCAGTCAGGCCACGAAGTCATAGTGCCGCCGGCAGCTGACTCTATCAGCTGTCAAATCCTCCAATCACTACCCTTCTCCTATTAGACCGGGGACATATATATGTCGCATTTCTGCTCGGGAAGGATGCTTAAACTGCTCGCAACCCTCCCTCCTTCCCCACTGTATCAGAATTACTGTTCCCCTTCTGCCTGCTGTTTTCTTCTCGTTTTCCTTTCAGATTACCAAGGATTTAAGTCCTAGCTGTTATGGACCTCGCTGCCGAGAGACATTCATCCTCATAGCCAAGCAACAGTAGATGTCCAGGATTCACCACATGTTTTTATGTCACCACTGTTTCAGAAGACACTACTGAGTGTCTTAAATCATCTATATATCACTCAAGCTGATGGTTCAATGGTGGTTAATGCAAAGCTCTTGTATATGTTCTATTAATCATGGATCAAGAACCCCATAAAGGAACCAAACCCCTAAAGATAATTGTGTTTCAATAAACTAAAGTATTGCCAAAGTGGTCCTGTTTGAACTGCAGCTCTTAAAGTGACATCAGCCTAATAGGCCTACAGTCGCTGACAAAAGTCTTGTCGCTTATCTATTTTCTAGAAATACCTGATATTAACCTGACTTTTAATTAATTCATTGGTGTTAGAAATAGCTCATATGAAAAGCTAAAACCCTCCCAAATGATGTTTACTGCACTGAAATAAATAATTTTCACAGAAAAAATATTTATCATTTAATCAAGACAGAAAGGTCAAATTTTGGCAAGACAAAAGTTTTGTCGCCTATACAGAAATGGAACAGATTTACTGCAAATACAAAAATATGTCAGCAAATTAAGTTGTGGTGCTGTGAGATCCAAATTTAATATCTTGTATGACTTCCATGAGCTTGAAGGACTGCATCCATGCGGTTTGGCAAGGATTCATACAATTTATTGATGAAGTCATCAGGAATAGCTAAGAAAGCAGTCTTGACATGCCTCCCAGAGTTCATCAATATTCTTTGGTTTCGTCTTCCATGCGTCCTCTTTCATCCTACCCCACATATGCTCAATGATGTTCATGTCTGGTGACTGGGCTGGCCAATCCTGGAGCATCTTGATCTTCTTCACCTTGAGGAACTTTGATGTGGAGATGGAAGTATGCGATGGAGCACCGTCCTGCTGCAGAATTTGGCCTCTTTTATGGTTGGGAATAAGAGGTAGCTAAGATTTCTTTGTATTTTAGACTATTGATGTTGCCTTCCACCCTGCAGATCTCTCGCACACCCCCATACTGGATGTAACCCCAGACCATGATTTTTCCGCCACCAAACTTCACTGTTTCCTGGTTGAATCTCGGATCCTTTCTGGCTCCAGTAGGTCTCCTGCAATATTTGCGGCGACTGTGGTGTAATTCAACTGAAGATTCATCTGAAAATTCACCTTCTGCCACTTTTCCAGCGTCCATCCTTTTAGCAGGCTGTGGGCCTTGGCAAATGCCACACGGTTTTTTCAATTGTCTTTTGTTTAGTGCTGGCTTCCGGGCACTGATTCGACCATGGAGGCCATTTCGAGACAGAATCCGACAAACTGTTCTGGTTGACACAGGGACTTCAGGTGACCAGGTCTCGTGGAGCTCTGCTGCAGTGGAAAATGGGCTGGCCTTGGATTTTCAAGCCAACAAACGGTCCTCTCGAGCAGTTGTCTTGTGGGGTCTGCCTGACCTGGGCTTGTCAAAAACATCTCCAGTCTCTTCAAATCTTTTTTTTATCCTCTGTGCTGGACGCTGAGACACATTGAAGGTGTCTGCCACATCAGTAATGGATCTGGTCTTCAGCCTCATGATAATCAAAACTTTAGTCTCAGGGTGAATCTTAGGCATGTTTGCAGAGGTCTAGCTGCAGTTGATGTAAAAGTCTAGCATACTGGGGTTCTGTTTATACACACTTGAGACCTAATTGATCCATTATTAGTCACAGGTGAAGCTCATATGACAAGGTGACAACACTTATGTCTTTGCAAAAATTGACTCAATGGGCTTAACCAAGCTGTGAATATTAGAATACTTTTTAAAAAGTTTAGTTTTTCACTGAAACATTATCACAAAAGCTGGTGGGATTAAAATGAGCCATTTCTCGTAAAAAAAACTTGATTAGAATTATATTTCAGCGGCACTTTAGGTCAATTTGTACACAAGCGACAAGACTTTTGTCAGGGACTGTATACTTGCTGCCATCTGTGGCCTTAATGTTGAATAACTTTCGTAACTTTAATAGGATTAATCTTTTTATTTATTTAATCTATTTAAGTTTCATTTATAGAGCAAAGACTTTGCAGTGTTATTTTACATATAATTACTTAATGTAAAAATTTTGTACCTGAAAACTGTGAAATTTCACTGTTATCTAAAATTCTGATGTCATAACTACCTTTATTTGCAAAAACAGTACCATGGCTTTTGAAGCATATAGAGAAGCTATGGTGGCCGACACAGGACAAATATGTCGTCATCAGAGCTAGCAGAGAGTAGCTAGCGCTTTGTAGAGCAGTTTGTCCATTTCGGACTACCGTAGAAACGTGACGGTGCAAAATTATGATTTCATTATAAAGGATTCATTATAATTTTTAGGTAATAAAAACATAACGGTTTAATATAAGATCTGCATACACATGACGGTGAGTATATGACAAACTTTTATTTTTTGGGTGAACTAAACTTTTAATAGTGCCCCCTATGGTAAAAAATAACAGTATAGATGACAAAGTTGTAAAACATGGACAGACGGAAAGTTCAGTCAATGGTGGGAATGGTGGGAGTAAAGTAGATTTGAACTCAATATATACACTACCCGTGGACTAGCCTAACTCAGAATCTAACTCAGTTTAGGAACATATCTGTTTTTCTTAGAAATCTTTTTTTTTTTTAAATGTAAGTTTATAAGACAGTTTATGAACAAAAAAAATGTTAATAGGCAACTACTGATCTACAACTAAAAGCCAAGTATACTTGAAATACGTCATTATACTTTTAAGTATCAGAAGACAAAGTAGGCCAAATGTCCAATAGAATCAATAGAAGTCAAGTATACTTGAGTGCAATATTTCCGAGAAGTACATCAAGTAAATTAATAAGAAGTAAATAAAAGTAGACTTTTATTTTTAGTTCAAATTAAGTATACCAATAGCACACATAAGCTTCTTTTTTGTGAGGGAGGCTGTGAAAATAAATCTGCATTGTTAATCTTTTGATCTTTCATCCTATTGTTCATTATGAAAACATATCATAAAAGAAAATATTAAAGCAGTGTGTCAAATAAGTAAAAGGTCAAGCCTCTGCTGTTCTCTGTCAACACTGAACCTTCTGTATATACCAACATATTCTAAGCCAGTGGTTCTCAACCTTTTTTCGGTGAGGTACCCGGGCTGTGAAATATTTTTTTTTTGGCCAAGAACCTCCTAATCAGCACAAAGCATTTTTGGATGGAAAAAAAAAAAAAACTTTAAACAGAGCACTATGCCATCACTGTCTGATTTATTCAAATTTGAAACATAGAAACACATGCAAAATTCAAACATTTGAAGAAGAAAAGAAAAATATTGGAACATTTTAAGTGATAATAATGAACATAAAGTGTCCTCTTTTGGGATTATAAGATCAGGCCATATTCACAAAACATTTATTTTACCACTAAGATTTCCCCTAAATGGCAGTAAAATAGTTTTTTTTCTTAAAATCTATTGACAAAGCTGCTGAAAGCAACTATTTTCTTAGGAATAGAGATAAGTCTTCAGGAGTAAGCGCGGGGTTGACCTGCAGGTTGCTATGGATGATGTTATCAGCTTACTAACTATGACCACAGTGATTGGCTGATACACTCTAAAAACTAATTCAGAGGACCTTTAGTCATTACTTAAATATATATATTGTTGTGAAATAAAAAATCAAGTTCTGAGAAACTATTAGACTTTTTAATTGTAATTGTTATTTTATTGAGTTGGGATGACACACAAATTATGCCTATTGATGAAATATACTATCATGACTTGTCAGAGTTTAACATTTTCAGTTAATCAAGAAACAATTTAATTTTAAGTTCTGTTAATGTAAAAAACAATTTGATGACGTGCAAACCAAGGGGGTAATCTAGCGCTCGGAAAGCGTTCCACCCCTAGGGGCTGCCATTGCTAACCAAGCCATCACCTGCTGTTAGCATCCCATTGACTCCCATTCATTTTTGAGTCACTTTGACAGTGAATAACTTTACATCTGAGACGTTTAAAGACTCCATTTGTCCATTGTTTATTTCTAAAGAAACACGACAATGTATAAAAGGCTCCATTACCTTGTATCTTACACTATCGCCCCGCAGAAGCTGTTTTTGTAAAAATAGGCTAACGATTGCGTCATAACCAACGCGACCCTGTCGCACAGTTGAGAAATTACCGTATAGACCTGAGAAGACGCTCGCAGGCAATCTTTACTGTCTATGAGACAGTAAGGGGGATGTGGAGACATAAAGTCAGATAAAGTCAAGGGGGAAGAATGGGGAGAAGCCCATAGTGAGCCAAAAGCAACGGGAGAAAATATTTAAACAACGTGATTCAGATTTCGCTTCCCACATCTACTAGAAGACTCACAGCTGTCAGACAGGAGGCTCACGTCACATCTACGTCGTCAAGCTCAGTCTGAGCCTGCGCAGTTCGCTCAGCCATCAGGACGTGAGTGCCCCTAGGTTGACTTCATTATTTCGCCGTAGACGTCAATGGGAACGCTCGGTCCATTTCTTTTACTGTCTATGGTGCAAACAGCTAGCCCACAATTTCCGCGCGCAAGGCCATGCAACGAGACGAGTGAAGCATGTGGTGAATGGTAAGTAGTTTTATGCTTAAAGCAGCACTAGGTAACTTTTCAACCTTCAAAATATATTTTTTAAGACTCTTGTGATGATAAATCGACTTACAATAGGTTGAATGACACGTCTGCCATAGCCTGATGGGGTCTGTATCGTTTTTAATCGTACTTTTAAACTTCGGGTTTCGGGTAGTAACCCTAGAACAAAAAGAACTACAAAATTCGACTGCTTTACGGCATATACGTCACTTCCACCAACACCCACACTTCCTTAAATTCGGACGTGCGAGCCCAACTTTGTTCGTCGGATAATATAGTCATGTCCGAAGCAGCAGAGACAAATAAGAAAGAATAGGTTTTGTTGGAGGAAAGCAATAAGAGGAAACAAAAAAGTGATGGGATTAAAGGCAGGACGAGGATCAGCATGTGACCAGCGTTTGCTCGTCGGCGTGAGCTGAAGGAGGCGTGCCCGACCGATGCTGTCCTGCTTGTTACGGTGAGCTACCACTCAAACATTGAACTGAAGTATCATATAGATTCTGGAAAACGGTAACCAATAGACTACTATAATGACGCTGGCTTGTAAACGTAAGCATCGTGATTATTTGGCGTTTGAAAAAAATAAAACCCATGAAATTATATTTATATGACATGCTGAAACATGCCACTGACTGTAACGTTACCTGGGATGAAGACATTTCACACGCGCCGCCAGAAGAACTCTGAACTCCTCTTGCAGTGTTCAGGCGACCTGTTAGCGCTACACTGACCCGCGGCGCCACTTTTATGAAGTTATTTGGCCCGCACCGCACCACTGTATATATTTTTACAACCCGCCCCCCACCCGCGACCATTAAATAGACATACGGGGTCCGCGGGTTATGAGACGACCGACGCATCACTAGTTCAGGGCTATCAGGGTTGTCATGTCAACAAATGCATGCGCGATGGCATCCCCTGTTGTAGGATTACAGATCTTACGACAGTAGTTGAGGACATTATTTTTTCCAAACTGTAGGGGGACCCCGAGAGCAAAAGTAGCCAAGTGGGGCTTTAATTACACATATTCGCATTCGCTCAGGATTCAGTTGGTGACAGCCTTCAGTGGTCGGCAACTGGCGGCCCGCGGGCCAAAAGTGGCCCGCCAGCGATAATATCTGGCCCGCGGCGCGCCCGCATCTGCCGAATCTGGCAGATTGTTTTGATAGCGGCTGGTTCTGAAATATGTCTGTCAGTGTAACGGAGGCGAGTTAATGAGAACTGTGCAGGTAAACTCCCGTTATTTCAAGAGACGATCACTTCGTCTAGTGGCCAGTGAAACGTTAAGCAGCGTTTAGTCTCATCGTTAGAGCGTCAGACTCCCGTGCAGAAAAGACCCGAGTTCGAGCCCCGCTCAGAGCGGGGAGTGCGAATTTATATCAACATTTAATCAATTTTGTCTTTAGTGATTTTGCCTTTTTTTTTTTAAATACAGCAACGTTTTAGCAGTAATGTTTTATTTTAGGATAAATTCAGAGCTTTCAATTTGAAAAGTTCTGAAAGACATTCAAGAGTCTGTGGAATAGATCGCTAGACACGCCTCTAAAAGAGCCTCATGAAATGTGTGGTATGATGACAAAACGAACAGTGAAATATTGAAACGTTTGATTATATCGCGAGGCGTCAGCACCAACACGTGAACAATAACAACTCAAATTCAGCTTCCTTTTTATCAAAAAATATTGACAAGAACCAGCAAAAAGATGCCATGCTTAGATTAGACACACCAGCTTTGCATTCACAAAACCAGGTAGGATGCATGCACAGATGTCTTCCCATTCTTTGTATGCCCTGTTTTCGCTGTTAACTTTCCTCTTTAGACTCTTTGATAGTGCTATCTTAAATGTTAACATCACTAGTCTGCACTCGATGTAGTAGCCTAATCGTTTAGCCTGCCTCTAAAACGCAAACGATTGCAAAAAAATGCAGTTTACTACGTGAGGATGCCAAGGAATAATTCTGAGCTAAAAGTATGCTACATGACGTCAAATAAGTATTACAATAGGTTCCATGTGTAACAAGCAAATTAAAATACATTTATAATTCACAATATGGAAAGTGGAAATAATAAAACATAGTTCGTTAAGAGCAATCAAACATGCCAATAATGGGCTTATTCAAATCTTCTTTTATGTTTTGACTTATTTTTATTTATTTATTTATTTATTTATTAAATTATCCCTTGACTATATTCTGGCCCGCCATCTAGTGGCATTTTTTTTGGCCCATGGCCAAATATACTTGTAACCAAATAGGCCTACTGAAATCTGTAAGTCCTTACTCTGAAATCTTCGCAGTGTTGATAGTAACGTTATAACTAGTCTGTGTGCCGAGGAGGTAAAGTTAGCTAACGTTATAGCTGTAGCCTGTCACTAATTGAGCTGACTTAGCTACACTATTTGTTCAGATACTTTGCTCAAAACCAGTCGGAATTATGTAGGGCCCAATTAATTCCGTTTTATTTTTTCCTAAATTTCGTTTTTTTTTATTTCTCCAAATTTCGTTTTTTTTTTTTTTAACCTTCTGCTCGTATTTTACCACAAAAAAGTGTGTTTTACAGCCTGCTCTCGTCTGTTAAGAATTTATTTTGGAGAACCATATTTCATAAGGTTTAATATTCACGTTAAGACCGTGAATGTGATAATTAGTTAAACACATGGGTTACAGTGGGGCTGGGCGATAAAACGACATGTCTCGAGATAGACATGTAATCAATAGGCTATTAATAAAAATGCGTTCGATAAAACGTTCGATATATATTTTTTATTTATTACATATACGTTATATTTTTCTTCGTCGGAACAAACGGGAGGCTGAGTGTGGCTAAAGATTTTTTCTCACGGTCATGACAGAAGAGCAAAAACATGGTAAGCCTGAATATCATTAGGAAAAAAAAAATATCATTAATGGTGTCTGTTTATATTTAAAAAATTGCCTCCTGGAAAACACAGGAAAAATTATTTTCTATAGGACAGGGCTCAACTTAATTATTAAGCTCATGTTACTTAGAAATGTGTTTTATTGTGGCCAAAAAACTTTTTCACCTAACTTAAAACATTATGTTGGATCAACTTAATTACTTGCATTCATGTAGAAAATTATTAAGTTCATGTTACTTAAAAATGTGTTTTATTGTTGCATAAAAGGTAATTCGCCATACTCAAAATATCGTTTAGAATTAATGTAATTCTGCCAGTAGTCTTAACATTAAAATTCTAGTGGAAAACGTTAACATATTTTTTTTTGTTGACCCAATGTTTTATTTTTTAGAGTGTAGGGGATGAGTCTCTACCAGTGATTAAATTATAGAAATATTTTGTTGAACAAGGTTTCATGTTGCTATATTCAAATAAAATGTTAAAAATAAGAATATTGCCATATCAAATAAAGATTTTGAAAAGTAGGCTGTGTGTGTCACTAATTGAACTAGTAGGCTATATGTTCAGCTATTGTCAGCCTCTTACATGCATCTCGAGAGATTGCAGAATTCAAGCAACAAATTATGTTTTATAAACAAGTTTGTGAGGAGCACGTTCAAACTATCTAATCAGCACGAGAGGAGGTATAGACACACCCAAGAGTTGAATCACCTAGTTACCTCCACAGTTTTCTGCATCCCTCTCCGCCACCCCATTCCGCACTCTCGGTCGGCGATACGGGGCAGAACTCTGGGTTTTGGGCTCGATCCCCTCGGACAGCGCGCCTAATGCTTTTTTTTTTTTTTTTTTACTCTATTCAGTCCTCATATAAACAACTGCCACAGGTAATATGACATTATTTTATTTATTTTTAATTAAAGATAGGCCTACATTTATTATCACTAGCCTATTGCCTCAATGCTGTAGGCCTAATAGTGTCTTTGGGCAGATTGCGACAACAGCCATTAGGATTGTTTAGGAGTCCTCTTGACTACTCCTAGCATTTCATGGATTCCATGGATTTAGTTTTAGCACTGAAATACTTTAAGAGCAAAAATTCGGACTGACACACCCGTTATTTTAGGAGAGTTTCTCCTAAATCGCCAAGTTAGGAGCTACTTTTAGCCTTAAAGGGTTCCTTCAGCGATTCGCATATGGCTTTCTATTAGTAGAAACCCTGGAGTATATTCGAATGATCGTGCTTTTGTCTTTTCTCAGTCTAGAAAGCACCAAATTAAAAAATAATTCACATCTCTACTAGCCTACATTAATGACGCAGTTTAAATACAGATTCATCTTCCCAGCGCTGATCACCCCTTTAAGATGTTTTGTAAATACGGCCCCTGTTTTCAAAAAAGAAATCATTAACTTAATTTTAAATAAAAGCAGAAATAGCTTAAAATAAATAAATTATCTATCTTAAAAGATCTTTCTAAGAATCAAATATAAAATTCATTTTATGAACTTAAACTTACCTGTTTAATATTTTCCTGACATATTTATGAAATCATTATTTTTTACAGACAAATGGAGTCAACAAAACATGTTTCAAGGGACTGAATGTAGAATTAGCTATTGTCATCAAATACCAAAACCAAAAATACACACTTATCTCTTAATCTTCCCTTAAACCCAGACTTAAACCTAAAAACCAAGCATTAACAGTACACATTTTCATATAGTGCATTCACTGTTTTTGCAGAAGCCCATAACTGGTAAAATATGACTTATCTCTGTCTGAAGCTCCCAGGACAAAGAGTAAATGACTATAATAGCTATACAGTAATAGCTACTGTGTGTATACATATACAACTTTGAACTTTTAATCATTACTGAGCCTATATATCAGATCCGTATCACAGGTCAAAAATTTCACACAGGTTGAATGTGGTTTGTGGTCTGATTTCTGTTGAACTAAAAGAAATACCCCAGATGTGTCTTCACACTTCATGCATGTTTGATTATCATGCTTGCATGACAAAATTATATTTTAGTGCTGTGTTTTGCTTCAAAAGATTTTCTATCATGACTCCCTTCTGCATTATTAGATTATGCAGTAAGCAAGGTTAAGATGACTGACATTAAGTTGTTAATCCACCAAGACATGCTGACAAGAACAAAATGTGCTTTGTTCTGTGGTCTTGTGCCCAGCTCTCCTCAAAGGCCATTAAGCACTGAGCAAGCTGCTTGTTTTGCTTGCTTGTATATATATACTCAGTACAGTAGAAATGTTATTGGTTCTATGAAACACTGTAACCATAGAGATGGTAAGGAATAGGCACTATCATCACCAGGGGAGACAGAACCACGGAAACGGAACGAGGGACACTGAGTGTATGTTCTGTACACAAGGCCCCTCCTTGAACATTTTCAAAGAAAACCCTGTCGTCGCTGTCTGATTGCTGCTTTGAAATTATGTTGCGTTGTTCCAAGACAAATCCATACAGAGACCCACAAAAGTGTGAGAAGGTTTGTTGTTGTTCTTGTCACATGTTGTTTATGAGCGCTCAAAGCATATAAAGCTGCCCATGGATACAATACAAGCCTTCAAACATGCAGATACACAGAGCAAAAGACAGACTTTCCATTTGAGACCATTAGCTCTGTTTCTCCCTGAGGGATGTCTTTTTAATAGACATTAAGCACCGACTATTAGGCCTAATTTCCTGCAGAGTCTTCGTGACATAAAAACCTCATCATCTAAGCTGTCCACATGTGGTCGTACAGCGTGCCACATGTGCTTTCAGTTGCAAGGAAGGCTTATTTTGGCTTTTCAGTTACACACTTTCGTTCAAAGGTTTTGGGTCAGTAAGACTTTATAATGTTTATTGTGCACTTGACCATCTTAAACCAGCTCAAACTAGCTGCAGTGCTTTAAAACATAGGCTAACCCGAATATGCTGTTTTTTTCAACAGGGATATCTGATACATTAAACAATGTTATCAAGCTGAACCATATTTTAAAGTGTCTGCAAACAATGAAGCAAATAAACACCACACTAGGATATTGTGAAATACTGTTACAATTTAAAGTAACTGTTCTCTATTTTAATATACAGTATTTAAAAATCTTGTTTATTCTTGTGATGGCGAAGATGAATTGAACCCATCCTTGATTTCCTTTTTTATTTTTTTAATTATAAGGGAAAAAAGGGCTTGACATTAACACCAGTCAACTGTCCAAATACGGATGGATTTCAACAGTGTCCTGTAAAGCAGTCCCTCCTACTAGACACATTGAAGGGTTGAATTTTATATATAATATACTGTATACATTTTTCAGTTGTAGTCTTTAAAAAAGACATGTGAAATAATAGACTAAGTGCAATGTAGTTTTGTCACAAATATAAATGTTTCGCTACATATTGATACTGAAATGTATACACAGTATACAGTATAGCTGTGCTTTCTCGCTCTCTTATCTCTCCGACAGTGAGAGACTCACAAACCCGCCTTCCCTTTCTTACTCACTCACTCGTTTTATGTGCTGCAGATGAATATTGTTGGTGTTTCAGGGCTTGAATTACGGTGTTGGATTGCGAGTATTGTACATCATTTTATTCTTTCCCGCAGATTTTGTGCTCACACTCAAAGTGTACATAAAGTCGCCTCTCAGAACTAAATGAATTTTGTTTTGCGCTTAAACCGTCAAATGCACACAAAATAATGTCACAATGCCGTATTTGGCGGTTTTGGAAATCACAAATTTTCATTTTCAGTCGGTCTTAGGGCACGATGTAACTATACACAACACAACATGTAAATAGGAAAATGTTGCTGTTATTTTGACACTTATTTAACAGTAGGCTAGATGGAGCTGTTTACCTCCAGTCTTTGTGCTAAGCTAGGCTAGCGGTGGAGTTATGGCACGCATGGAGATGAGAATGGTATGTATGGACTAGGCTTGCTACAATAGTCAGTGTTGCCGGTATTACCGGTGTTCAGAATCAACACGGGTCACATCACGTGCACACCGTGGCACAGCCTCCACCATCGCTTTGATTTTTTATAGTAATTTAGTTCAGTTAGAGAACAGATACTATAAATAAAAATGTAACATGTCTGCTTACTAAAGCATGATCGCAGTGTCGCAGCACAAACCCAGCAGGAGTCAGATCAGAGCTGACAGACAAGATGATCGCGGAAGATTTGGTTTCAAAACTTAATGTAAAAGTGCCTATTTAAGTGAGTTTGTCATTGAGTTGTTGTTTTGTTTTTCATTAAGAATAATAGGCTAATGGACCCACAATTCAAGCAACTCGCCCCCGAATCGGCACTAATTCAAAACCGAAAATAAAATGTGCAAGGCCATGTAGTTCGCGTATTTACGGACAAACTGTCATTGAGGGTGTGTATGCACTGACGCATTCATGCATGGAAGCTTAACTTTCATAGGAATTCATTGAAAGCACTCGCTTTGCTCCGCTCCGTTATTAATGCCTGAGCGACCGTGTGCATGTTACTGTCGGTTAGACAGAATTAGTGATTTAAAAGCCCAGTCGTTGATACCGGCATTACCGGTGTTGTCACACGTTGATTAACTGGTGGTAAAATTTGTAAGTATGGACTATTCTAACTCTGGGGGATACTGTGAATAAGCTGAAGTCCTAAAAAGTCGGCGTGTTCTTTTAAATGAACGTAAACAGTTGGAAAAAAAAGTGTGTTTAGCATTATAATGGATCCGTTCATCAGGTCTTAAAGTGACAGCAGCCTAATAAATCTGCTGCCAGATTGAGATAATATTAAAGTTCCCGTTCTTCACGTGTTTTCGAAGCTTTGATTATGTTTACAGTGTGCAATATAAAATGAGTTCATGTTTCGCGTGTGAAAAAACAGTATTTTTCACTCAATTTACTTATCTGTTCAGCGCTGTTTCCTCTGTCCTAAAAACGGCCTGATGATTTCCTTGTTCTATGAAGTCCCTCCTTCAGAAACACGTAACGAGTTCTGATTGGGCCAGCGCTTCCCGTGTTGTGATTGGACAGCAGCTTAGCGCACTTTGCCCGGAAAGGTCCCGCCTCTTACCATAACGGGGTGATGCAAGTGCTGAATGCGTGCTCTTCTCCACGTGAGAGCAACAAGACCACGCCCTCTATTTTGCGTGTTCTTGTGGGCGGAGGTTAGTCAACAAACGGTTCTAGTGACGTCATTCCTGAAGGAAGGGCAGGGGTGTAGTCCAAACCGGCCATTCGCTGTAGGCTTTGAAAGGGAACTTCTGTTAAATAAAATATCTCGCTTGGCATTGAACTTTGAGCTTTATAATTTTACAGGTATTATTTATGCTCTAACAGTAACATTTCACACTAACTAAAGTTTGAAAGATGGAATCGCGAAGAACAGGAACTTAAAAAACATCTATATGTCCATTTTCCACCATGGTATCAATGTCAAAATTGTGGCCAGTGAAAATACTGCGTGGCTAGTAACTTTGGAAAACTACTAGCCACAGAGGCAAGTGAGCATACATTTTTATCATAGAAGCAAAACGGTAAATCAGATATCTTTCATTTTAAGTTTCATACAGAAATTACTGTGGGAAACATTGGCTGGTCAATCACATTATATAATTATTTGAATAACATAAAAAAATAGCTATTATATGTTGACCCAGATATTGATATAATATCATATCACCATGCCCATACTGATTCCCACCCATGATTGTAGATCTAGGACATTCTGTAAGTTCCCAGAGGCCTCTCTCTCTCTCTCTCTCTCTCTCTCTCTCTCTCTCTCTCTCTCTCTCTCTCTCTCTCTCTCTCTCTCTGTCTCTCTCTCTCTCTCTCTCTCTCTCTCTCTCTCTCTCTCTCTCTCTCTCTGTCTCTGTCTCTGTCTCTGTCTCTGTCTCTGTCTCTGTCTCTCTCTCTCTCTCTCTCTCTCTCTCTCTCTCTCTCTCTCACACACACACACACACACACACACACACACACACACAGCAGGGTAGTAGGTCAAATTACAGTGACTTTGACAACAGAGTCCTTCTACACGATCTGCCACACCTTTAACTCATTTGCACTGATCAATAATGCAGCGCTCTCAGTGCATTTATTTTACTGTCAGTGTTGCCAGGACAACAACCACAGCCACAATGCATCTGCAACTGGAGGAGATGAAAAGATCAGTCAGAAGGAAGCAGCGGGGGAAATTTGATTAAGAGATGGGAACTATTGAATAAAAGAGCCAATTATATTCTTATTTGGCATAAAGACATCAACATATAGATGTAAAATATCTCCCATTTCTGTAATTTAGTTTGAGCATCTCACCATGTAGCAGATTGTCCAGCGGGGAGATTAGTGGGGCTCCAGCAAGGAGAGCTCTGCACCAAAGACTTTGTGTTAGAGTTCATCATGTTGGGTTGCCTGACTCAGACAGGCAAGGCATCCCTGATGATCCTCTTTCGGAGGCGATTGTCAGAGCCCCTCCGGTCATGCATGCCTGACTGGGTCCCTGATAGGTCTTTGGAAGGCTAGGCGGCTCATGCACTGATGCTATGCAGCTGGTCGCCAGGTCGGAATTCCCGGTGGCCAGGGTCTCGGTGGAGGAGGTCCCAAGTCCAGTGGTCCCAAGCCCAGAGGTCCCAGTTCCAGTGGACCCAGTTACGGTGGATCTAGTCCCGATGGTCCATGTGCCGGTGGACTTCATTCCAGTGGTCTCGAAATGGCGAAGGAGAAGAAAGGCTCCATCTGTGACTGTTCCAGGGGTTCCAGTTCCAGTGGTCCCAGTTCCAGAGGTTCCAGTTCCAGTGGTCCCAGTTCTGGTGGACCCGGTTCCGGTGGTCCCAGTACTGGTGGATCTAGTTCCAGTGGTCCCGGTTCCCGTGGTCTCCGGTCCAGTGGTCCTTGCATCCCGAACTGTGTGTGCTGCCTTGGCCTCCTGAATTTTTTTGTCTCTCCCTGGTCTGTCCCTCCCGTAGCACCCGATCCGCCCCAGGTCCCATCCCTCTTCTAGTGTCCCCTCCTGACCCTCCATCCCTTCCCCTGTTCCAACGCCACTTCACCTCCCTCCGTCTGGAAACTGCTCCTTTGAGGGGGGGTAATGTCACATCTGTTCAGTGTCTGGCATTCTGTGGGACACTTTTATATTGAAGGTAAGGTAAGGTAAGGTAACACCTTGTTCTCTGGTGTGTATATATACCCCTTTGATTCAGTTGTTCTCTGTCTGTCATTGGGTGCGTTTACATGCACGTTCTTAAGCCGACAATGAACCGACAATGAACATGGTCATGTAAGTGCGGTAACCCGTTTTCTTTTATCGGAGTAATGTCATAAACGGCGTAAGCATAAACCGGTCGGGACAGGTAGTTTGTTGCCTCTTACCTCGATTTCGCACTGCATGTAAATGCATTAACTTGCTTTCTGTCGGCTTATTGAAGTGCGCATGTTTGATGATATGGGACAAAAACGCAAACTAGATTTAAATGCATCCAGACAGAGCGAGCTAGCGTTTTGCATGAAATAAGTATATCACAAACGCAGACTCGTTTAAGACCCAGAAAATTGTAAAGAGGTGTTCTCTTTTCTCATGCAGCAAAAGTAGCAGAAGATGTTCAGTTAAAACGCTGCATAACTGCATAAGGGATAATATGAGCCGTAAATCTCCCGCTGACACGGCGAACGCTTTATTAAACATCACAACTGACGTAATATTTGAAAAACTATCAGATATACGGACATTATTATTTTTACGGCACTACAAGGAAATAACCCGGTTTATAAATAGTCATGTAAACGCGGTTTTCTTGCGTTGTCAGTTTACCGGTTTGCATGTAAACAGGGGAAAACTGGTTATTTCAATAAGCTGATTTTTTGGAGTTATCATCTTACTGGTGTGCATGTAAACACACTCATTGTTTGCTGTTATGCAGGTATTCTCAGTTTTCTGTTCCCTGTCATTTCTTTTTGTTTGCTCAGTGTTATTTTGTTCCTGGTTTTTGATTGTTTTTGTTATTAAATTTCCCCTGCATTTGGATCCTGCTTCTCTGCCTGCCGTCTGTTTATTCCCCATTCCTTGACACAGATGCCCCTTTATTCAAAGCCAATTACAATTCACACATGGACACACCTACCTGGAGGAACCTGACATTGCCAAAGACCTACAACCAGCATCTATGCAGTTTCCCCCCTCCTTTTCTTCCTTCTTTTGCAGTACTCTATCATTAGTTTAGGATGTGACCTCACTTTGACTCTGGGTCAGTACCTCAACGTATTTTGTAACATCAAACCCCCAGATATGCCGGATCTCCATACTGCTGACTGGAGTAAAAAAGAGCTTGTCTTTCAGCCTAGTCACAGAATCCAAGTGGGCGTTCTCAGTTATCTCTGGCACAGAGGACCATCTGTCCTCGAGGGGAACAGTCACCTGTGCCTAAAGAATTTGGCAAAAAATCTACCTAAAATGATTTCACAGACAAAGTTTAAGCCTAGTCCCAGACTAAATGCATATTTGAGTAGTTTTAACTAAAAACAATTTGCACTGACATGTCTTAAAATATGTCAATGCCATTGTTTTGTCTAAAGGTGCACACCAATATTTTCTTTTCTGGGGCACATTTGTAAAAGCTACTTAAATGTCCTAATTGAACTAAGGTATAATCCTGGCCTAATTTAAGACCTGTCTGTATAACAAGGTCTATAACTTTATCATCACACTGACTAGACATTTATAACTGGAGCCGCATCTTTACACTTTACCCTTACAAAACATAAGTTAACTTCAAGTTCATTTTATTAAAGGGGGGTGAAACACTCAGTTTCAGTCAATCTCATGTCAATCTTGAGTACCTATAGAGTAGTATTGCATCCTTCATATCTCCGAAAAGTCTTTAGTTTTATCATATTTATAAAAGAAATATGGGCTGTACCGAGTCTTTCCGGAAAAAACCGAGCGCCTGGAGGCGTATCGTGTGGGCGGAGCTAAAGAATGACGAATGTGCACAAAGCGGTGATGTCCTCAAGCGTGGAGAAACCCAACGCTATCTCAGCTAATACAGATAATGATCCACAATCAAATCTGAGGCTGAAATAAATTGAACAGGAGAAACGGCAACATCAGGATGTCCGTCTCTGTGGTATGTACTGTATTTAGGGGCCTTTGTGTGTCTTTACGCGCAGTTTATGAGGACATGATTCGGTTTATGGACTATTGTATGTGACTAACGTTAGACCTTAGAGGTAGCAAGCAAAACGGTTTTGCACGTCAGAGTCAGAATAGTGTAACGTTATACAGAACAACAATGGAGTAACGTTAACCGTTAGCGCATTTGAATGACGAAGCACGCGATCGTATCGTTTACTGATGTTTACTCACGCGATGGTAGCCAATAGCAGAGACATTTGAAGTTGATTTACTCACCGGCTGCTTCCAAGGACCGAACCTTTATCGCTGGGACCACTCTGTCAAAAACAAACTTCTTTGGTATGATTTGGTGAAGTCCTGTGACAGCAGTTACCGTGGAGATCCACTTTGAGACGCGACTGAAGCGATGCCTTGAAGCTTCCCGTAATTTCTGCGTTCAAATCGGTTCAAAAGCAGCGCTGCCTTCCCGGAATGCTGTGCTGAAGTGTTGAAGTCGCTCGACGTCACCCATAGGAATAAAGTGGGGCGCGTCATAAGTGTTCACGGACGACTGGATCTGCACCTGAGAGACTGTTTACAGCGTGCATTTCCTCTCTCTCCCTCTAGTTACGCGCGCGCGCACCCTTCCGGGAGAAGAGCCCGTACAGCCCATACAAGGACCTTCCGATCTATTTAACGTCAAGTAGACCCATACTCGAAAAAAACTCGCCGAAACTTGTGAGAAACCGGAAGGAGTATTTTTGACACAGAAATACTCCATCAAACGTCCAACATTAGTTTTTGAAACTTTGTCTATGTTTAGGATGGGAATCCAAGTCTTTAAAGGTGTAAAAAGCTCAGTATGCATGAAACAGCATTTCACCCCCCCCCCCCCCCTTTAAGTATACTTAAGTAAATTTCAAGAATATTTCTAAGAAAACTTTATTTAGTAAGTATACTATTACTATACTGGTAAGTTTACTATTTCACTACTACTTGAGACTAAATTGCCCCACTTTTTAGTGTATAAAAGTATACTTTTATCTACACTTTAAATGTAACAGTAGTACATTTTGAGTACAAAATGTTTTGTTTATATACTGCTACTATACTACAAGTGAACGTATAGGTATACTGATTTTTACAATCTAAATACTTGTACAACCTTTGTTTAGTTTAAGAAAGAATACTTTCAATACTCTCAGTAAACTGGTTTATTTTTTTAGGTAATAATTTTTATACTTGAAATACAGTGATTCAACCTTATTATGGAGTGACAATATTACTTTTTGTCCACACAAAAAACTAACAAAACTAAAAAAATAAAATAAAATAAAAACTTTATTCAACAATTTATCTTCTGTGTCAGTCTCCTAAGCTGTTCACATTGTAAACACAATGCAGCGCTACTGGGCTCTGTATTGGCCAGCACCTGCGTCTGCAAACGTTGAGGTGCTCACATGAACAGCGTCGGCCAATACAGAGCCACCATTCTGATGTAGAACCCGGAAATTTGACACTGTGTTTACAACATGAACAGCATATAGGCGATTTACACAGACAAGAAGAGACTGTTGAATAAAGTTGTTATTTTTTGTTTCTTTTTTGTGCACAAAAAGTATTCTCGTCGCTTCATAACATTTAGGTCGTCACATGGACTTTTTTAACGATGTATTTAAAACCTTTCCGTGCCTTCAAAGTGCGTTGCAATCTGTGGGGTCAGAAAGCTCTCAGATTTCATCAAAAATTATCTTAATGTTTTCCAATGATGAATGAAGGTCTTACATGTTTGAAACGACATGAGGGTGAGTAATTATAACAGAATATTTATTCTTGGGTGAACTATCTCTTTAAAGCTACAGCAGACAATGACATTCTAGAGAATTGTGTGCTTTCAATTATTTACTGAGAATAGATTACAGAACCCTAAAAATCCCAAGATCATTTACTGGAAGTTCTATATTATTTATGAAACAAAAGTTTAGAAGGTCAATCATTACAAAGGAGATCTTTAGTTCTCATCTCATTTTAATTGTCTCACTCAACCACTCTTCAGTAATGCGATTAATGCAGAGAAAATGGAGACTTTTACATCTAGCTTTTTCTGCTTATAAGATTTGTATGTTTTCTTGAGAATTACAGAAGATATTTCAATATTCAAGTGTGATCATATACATAATTTTTCAAATTCAGTCAGACTAAGCAAATAAATGATCATTTTCAGTGGTGGGCTGTCAGGGCCATCTGGGCCTTCTCTGCTGGCCCTGTCAAAATCATATCATATTTTATATATATACCACCAGCTGTGGTGGTGTGGGTCAGTATAAGGGTAGGGTTAGGTGTAAGGGAAGTGCCAGCTGTGTAATTACAAATATGACTACAGAAATTAATTACAGACGTAATTACATGCAGGTATTTTTAAAATGTAAGTACAATGTAAAAACATTTATGTACACAATAAGTGCATTGTATCAAATTATTAATTAAAATCTTAGTACATAGTAGTTAAGGCCACCTAATATAAAGTGGGTCCAATTAGCATATTTCATCCGACAAATAAAAGAAAAGTGTTTTTAATACAAAAAAAGTCAACATTCAAATAATTATGTTCAGTTATACACTCAATACTTGGTCGGGAATCCTTTTTCAGAAATGACTGCTTCAGTGCGGCGTGGCATGGAGGCGATCAACCTGTGGCACTGCTGAGGTGTTATGGAGGCCCAGGATGCTTTGATAGCGGCCTTAAGCTCATCCAGAGTGTTGGGTCTTGCGTCTCTCAACTTGATTCTCTAGATACCATGGTCAGTAAAACATTTACCAGTGGTTTTGGCACTGTGAGCAGGTGCCAGGTCGTGCTGAAAAACGAAATCTTCATCTCCATAAAGCTTTTCAGCAGATGGAAACATCTCCTGATAGCTAGCTGCATTTAGCTGCCCTTGATAAAACACAGTGGACCAACACCAGCAGCTGACATGGCACCCCAGACCATCACTGACTGTGGGTACTTGATACTGGACTTCAGGCATTTTGGCATTTCCTTCTCCCCAGTCTTCCTCCAGACTCTGGCACCTTGATTTCCGACTGACATGCAAAATTTGCTTTCATCCGAAAAAAGTACTTTGGACCACTAAGCAACAGTCCAGTGCTGCTTCTCTGTAGCCCAAAGTGTCTTGACCTGGGGAATGCGGCACCTGTAGCCCATTTCCTGCACACGCCTGTGCACGGTGGCTCTGGATGTTTCTACTCCAGACTCAGTCCACTGCTTCCGCAGGTCCCCCAAGGTCTGGAATCGGTCCTTCTCCACAATCTTCCTCAGGGTCCGATCACCTCTTCTCGTGCAGCGTTTTTTGCCACACTTTTTCCTTCCCACAGACTTCCCACTGAGGTGCCTTGATACAGCACTCTGGGAACAGCCTATTCGTTCAGAAATTTCTTTCTGTGTCTTACCCTCTCGCTTGAGGGTGTCAATGATGGCCTTCTGGACAGAGTCGGGTCGGCAGTCTTACCCATGATTGCGGTTTTGAGTAATGAACCAGGCTGGGAGTTTTTAAAAGCCTCAGGAATCTTCTGCAGGTGTTTAGAGTTAATTAGTTGATTCAGATGATTAGGTTAATAGCTCGTTTAGAGAACCTTTTCATGATATGCTAATTTTTTTAGATATGAATTTTGGGTTTTCATGAGCTGTATGCCAAAATCATCAGTATTAAAACAATAAAAGACGTGAAATATTTCAGTTGGTGTGCAATGAATCTAAAATATATGAAAGTTAAATTTTTATCATTACATTATAGAAAATACTGAACTTTTATCACATATGCTAATTTTTTGAGAAGGACCTGTAGAATAGCTAGCCTTCCATTGAAGCTGCTATTTTCCATTGGACCATAGCTTTGACTGACATGGGGCATCAGCCAATCAAATTTTGATGTGTAGTGATAGAACGGCCCAGAGGCCTAGCGATGTGTCGGTGTGCTACCCCCTGCTGATGTCATCAGCCGTTTGAACTTTTTGCGGGTTGTTAGTGTTCTGTGTGAAATGAGCTATGGCCGCCACGGATGACGGGCTGCGAATGCGAATGATCGATTCCTAATGTCAAGCTGGTAATTTTAGCTAAAAAGCAGTGTTTTTTTCTGTTTCTTTGGATATTCTGTTGGTCTGTGTTTTTGTTTGTTTAAGAGTATTTGTGCCAGCTGATTTTGATTCTTTTCACCATTTGCCTAAACGGTGACACGTGAGTGCAGTATCATCAATAAATAGTCAAATTGGCTTTTTTGTCTCGCGTGTACTTTTTCCTTGGCCCCTTCCCAACGAACACTATGAAAGCGAAGTTCGTAGTAGTATTGCGTACAGTGCATTATTGTATTTTGTATATATCAGTGTGTGTGTGTGTGCGTGGACACAAATGTGTATTATGACACAGGTATTACAAGGAGAGGATGAAATAGGAGGACATTGGCCATGTCCCCACTTTTCAAAATGCTTATAAATCATACAGGATGAGTTTTTTTTTTTTTTTAAAGTAAAAATGCAGAATGTTTTCTGTGATGGGTACGTTTAGGGCAGGAGCAGTGTAGGGGGATAGAAAATACGGTTTGTACAGTATAAAAACCATTGCGCCTATGGAATGTCCCCATATGTCACAAAAACAAACGTGTGTGTGTGTGTGTGTGTGTGTGTGCGCGTTGTTATGGCAACGGCGTGGGGCGTGTTGATCGTTAGTGAAGGCCCTGACTGAAACCCCACGGTACGCTACTGATCATTTTCAATTGAATCATCTATAAACTCTAGTCCAACTGAAATCTGCCAGTCCAAACGAAACCAGTCCAAATGGTCACATTTACTGATATATATACTGTTGTTCGTGGATTTGTTTAGCTGCTCTTCATGCGCTTCAGCTGGCCATGGCATTGTGCGCATAAGCAGACAGATATGTGACGAACGCAATACAAGCAAGTTATCCATCTTTGTGTATGTATATTTGCCAGATTGAATACTGTAACTTGATTAAGATTGAAATGTACTTGTCAGTGTCACACATTGTGCTCGGAGCAAAAATACCCACATCTGCAATCATAACATAGATTAGAACGAATATGACCTCATTATCTGAGCTCTCCTATCTTATTAAGGTCATAGCTCTACTCCTTCTTTGTTAAGAACTTTCTAATTTATCTATATTTTAAAGGGGTGATGAATTGAGAAATCAACTTTCCCTTGAGCTTTTGATATATAAAAAGTCATGGTAATATAAGAATATCCTATAAGTTTCAGAGCCGAAAACGTCCTTGTTAGTCAAAGAAAAGCTTTTATAGACACCAGGCCCAGAAAACGATTGTTTCCTTCATCCTTATGTCATCGCGCGACAAAACACCAGAATAATAAGCACATCTAATTCAGTAGCCGCCCGACTCATGGAGCAGTTTCTCATTGCTATAGCCAATAGCAATAAACATGCCGAAAAATATAGCAAGATATTTTGGAAGAACACAAGTGCTGCATAAGCTTTCTTTGGATCCTAATTTTAGGAATGTGTGATATTTATTTTTAATGAAGTTCCAGCTCACGTGGGGAAGACATTGTACGTCTGTTCGCTTCATTTCACTGCAGAATCGTTTGTAAACAAGTCTCAGGTGCTGGATTTGCAGACACAATGCTGTGCCTTCTATATTGGATCCGACAGGAACGGTGCAACACACTTATGTAATAGTAGTCCCGGGGCTATGTGTTTTACGTTTTACCAAAACGTAAGCCCGTCGGCAGGCGGTGAATCTCCAATAGTGAAATAATATTCCTTTCTTGATCTGGGCCTGCACGCACGTGTGTGTGTGTGTGAGTGCGCGTGAACCGGTTCGCGATTATATCCACCGATCATGCGGGCCAATTAATACAGAAATAATATTCCAATCAATCGCGGGTGGATGAGAAATAAATGTAAATCATTGTGTTTGTTTGATAAAGACGTTTACAAGCCCTGTGATCGAGAGAATCATTCCGGTTGCTGCTTTCAAAACAATCCCTCCCTCATGTGAACTGACAGAGGATCTGAAGCTCATTAAATATACAAATCTTATCCAATTCTAGCCGTGGGCGTTTACTTCCAAGTCTCCAGTGTGGCACACCCATCAAAACCCAGTGTTCAGGAGAGAGTCTCAAAATTAGTGTAGAAAATAGCCTGTTACTTATATGATGCACAGAATGTAAAAACTACATGTACATCATTAGTTGACCTCAGACTAAAAAAGGTCATGAACTGGCAAAAAGCCAGTTCATGACCATTTAAAGCGTTAGTACATCTGAGACCAAATGAAACATGACTAAGAACCTCATTAAGTTATGAAATTAGGTCATCAACATTATACATGTATTTCATTATGAGCAGTACAAGATTCGGATTACATGTTTTATGAAGAAAAGTGATATATCACATGGCCCTATAAATAAACAGGACATCCCACAATCCTAACATCCCAAGTCAACACTTTACACAAAGGGATTATGAATTAAATTCCCTGAAGAACATGAGACAACAAAAGGATTTCTAAAAGGTTAGCTGATTTTAAAGTTGAACAATGATCTTTACACAGTACCTCCCCTCTGCTTTTTGTCTCCCATCTCCTCTCCTATATACGGCACAAGCTCTACACTGGAAAAAGAGAGTGAACCCATAAATATATCCCTTTTAACTTCAAGCAGACATGTAACATGACAGGCCTGGGAAGATTCTGAATGTTCTATAGACAAAGAGAGAGAGGAAGAGGAAAGATTGCAGCAGTTTACTCACTGTTTACTTTGACCAGACTCCTGTCTCCAGCTATTAAAGGCATAAGTCTTCAGGCCTTGATCTCACTCTGAGCCAGCTGAAAGCTCTTCACAGGCTCTTGACCAGGCTTGACTTGTGTGTGTGTGTGTGTGTGTGGATTTGTTTTTGAATGCCTGCTACACAAGATACACAGAAACCCAGCATTGCTAGACACTATTAATGGAACTAACATTGCCTAAACTACATGCACCTAAAGGTCAGCGGACAAGCATTACATAGAGAAAATAGTTTGGTTTCTTTTTGTTTCTCAAAATGTTCCTCCGAAAATAAAGCATGGAAACTATCAAGGGAGAGAGAGAGAGAGAGAGAGAGAGAGAGAGAGAGAGAGAGAGAGAGAGAGAGAGAGACCAGAGTCCTGATTAAATGCAGAAAATAAAGGAACCCTGTGTTCTTAGAGTAACCAGGAAAAAAATTACATAAGAACACAATTACACAATTATGTGGAGTCAGTTTTCCATATCCATCAGCATAAGAAGTCAAACCATAAGGAGTGATTTTTATGAAAATATAAAGTCATGTGAAACACTTCAGTGCAGGACATGAAATAGATACCACATTCAGATGGAAATCTTAGAAAAAGAGAGAAACAAGATAAGACAAAAAAAAATTGATAAAAAATCATGTGAAACAGAGAACGATTCAAAATATGCCTGGGCTCATATCCTTTCTGTTTCTGGTACTTTTGGGCATGATGTGGCTTTGAACAGAGCAGGAAGGAGTTCAGTCTCATTTGCAGTGTATGTGCTCTTCTGTGGCTACATAGGGGAAATTACAGTATACCTCACTGCAACAAAAAAAAAGAAGAAAAAAAGTCACAAGGCGTTAGGGCGTTTTAGCCCTATTTTCAAGTACAAATGTCTAAAAATTCTTAAAACAAGAAATAGTGCAAACCAGTATATGATAATATGGCAGATTCAGAAACTGGCTTATATATATATATATAAGCCAGTTTCTGAATATATATATATAGCTTTATATATATATATATATATATATATATATATATATATATATATATATATATATATATATATATATACACACACACACACACACACACCTAAAGGATTATTATGATTATTTAATTTCTTATTAATGTAATTATCTAATCAACCAATCACACGGCAGTTGCTTCAGTGCATTTAGGGGTGTGGTCCTGGTCAAGACAATCTCCTGAATTCCAAACTAAATGTCAGAATGGGAAATAAATGTGATTTAAGCTTTTTTGAGCGTGGCATGGTTGTTGGTGCCAGATGGGCCGGTCTGAGTATTTCACAATCTGCTCAATTACTAGGATTTTCATGCACAACCATTTCTAGGGTTTGCAAAGAATGGTGTGAAAAGGGAAAAAGATCCAGTATGCGGCAGTCCTGTGGGCGAAAATGCCTGGTTGATGCTAGAGGTCAGAGGAGAATGGGCCGACTGATTCAAGCTGATAGAAGAGCAACTTTGACTGAAATAACCACTTGTTACAACCACGGTATGCAGCAAAGCATTTGTAAAGCCACAACACACACAACCTTGAGGCGGATAGGCTACAACAGCAGAAGACCCCACCGGGTACCACTCATCTCCACTATAAATTTGCACACGCTCATAAAAATTGGACAGTTATAGACTGGAAAAATGTTGCCTGATCTGATAAGTCTCGATTTCTGTTGAGACATTCAGATGGTAGAGTCTGAATTTGGCATAAACAGAATTTTTGCTACCACTGTACAGGCTGGTGGTGGTGGTGTAATGGTGTGGGGGATGTTTTCTTGGCACACTTTAGGCCCCTTAGTGCCAATTGGGCATTGTTTAAATGCCACAGCCTACCTGAGCATTGTTTCTGACCATGTCCATCCCTTTATGACCACCATGTACCCATCCTATGATTTCCAGCAGGATAATGCAGCATGTCACAAAGCTCAAATCATTTCAAATTGGTTTCTTGAACATGACAACGAGTTCACTGTACTAAAGTGGCCCCCAGTCACCAAATCTCAACCCAAGTATAGTAGTATGGTGTAGTATGGTCTATATATATATATATATATATATATATATATATATATATATATATATATATATATATATATTAGGGCTGGGCAAGTTAACACGTTATTATCGCGTTAACGCATTAATTAATTAATGGCGACAATTATTTTATCGCGCATTAATGCAGTTATTTATAATGCAGGGGGGGGGGGATTCAGTATCAGTTTATATCTAGTATATATACTGTACATAATATGTTTGTTTTGGCACTAGTTTAAAGATTTCTTGGGTCAAATTATATGTGCCATTCCTTAATATTCACTTGTGACTGCTTATATAAGTATCATTATTCATTAAAAAGATTAGGATGCAAGTTATTTAAGTTTTGAAATTTCACATTTAAAGAAATCTAGTGTTTGATCATCATATCTAAATATTTATTAGAATGCAAAGACTGCCATATATTTTTGAGCAACTAGATTAGATACATGTATATTTATTAAAGAGCCATAAGGCACCTAATGGCATTACAAATAAACATTAATATTTTTTAGCCACAAAATGACTCTAATTTGCCTCTTTGAATTGGAATTCTCTATTTTAATATTAATAACTACACTAATTGTTATATACATTTTAGAAGAAATACAAATATTAGAAGAAAAATATTTTAAGTGGTCATTTATTGACAATAATTGTTGCACAAATAGTATTTAGTACCAAAAGATCTCCTCAAAATATTCAATAAATATCATTTAATGAGTATGAGTGTGACCTATTAGTGTATTTTTTTACAGTCTATGCCTATTAGTAAGGAATACCTGAGGGCTAAATACAAGAATAACATTAATGTTATTCACTCTCCATAAAAAAAGATCCTGTAAATATGGCTGACTTAATAATCAATAAACACTAACACTATGCTGTACTGTTTACCAAAACTTTCAGCAAACATCTATATGGTGAAACTGTTGTGTATCCGCTTAAGCCATTTTAATGCATTGGCACGGCGCTAGAAGTATTGAGCGCTCATGGGCCACGTGACCAGCGCGCACCGCAGGGAGACGAGAGCCTGCAACTCCGCTTTTCAATGCCTCTGGCTTTAACATTATGCCACATTAGCGCCAAAACGCTATTTATTGTTTGAATTTCATTAATACACATTTAAAAAAATTCAAGCTTATAGCTTTGTTTAATATCAAAAGCAGGTTTGGCAATTTGGCGTGAGATTGAGTTGGGCGGAGTGAGAGCGTGAGACAGAGCCTGAAAGCGTGAGAATCACGCCAGATGCGTGAGAGTTGGCAACCCTGAGTTATTTATTATTATATTGAAAGCCCGTTGCTCTGCCTCTGAATACACATAAGTTGCAGACAAACCACAGGAGAATACAGGGCTGTCTGTAAGCTAATGGCTTGACATTCTTTGTCTGGGACAAATAAAATATTAAAATAACCAGAAACGCAAAAATGATTCAGATTTTTGTTTTGTTGTTATTATTATATTCAATGTATACAGCAATTGATAATGGAGAGTATCTCTGCCTCTGGTAACAAAATCGCGTTGAGGCTCACGCTGCCTGTCTCCTTGTGATTTGATGATAAATCAAAACAAGTTAGCAGCAATATAAACTCACAGAAGAAACATACTGGGGTAAAACTGAGTTTTTTTTGTAGTTGTTGATGTTTATAATTTATGATATTGTTACTTTGCAATCGTGAATTGTGTAGCATGAATGGTGTACCCTAGTTCAATAAACAAGTAGCCTCAGTTGTCAGGATTCCGGTGTGATTTACTCTAATTGTTTGTTTACCTTTTGTTTCCACATGTACACTCTCTGTCTCCTCCTCCCTCCTCGTTATCCCTGATTGTTTTCCACCGTTGTCTCGTGTTCGTCTCTCTATTTAATGTCCTGATGTTTTGTTCTCATTGCGCGTTTGTTGTTTCCTCCTGGGTGATCGCTGCCATGTGTCGTCCGGTTCGTGTTGTTTTTTTGTATTTTTTGTATTCACCTTTTGTTTTACCTCCAGGACTCAGCTGAGACTGTGTTTGCCCGGGCCGTTCTCCTTTCACCTGTTTGTTGGATCTCTCTGTGGGTCTCTCTCTCTCTCGCCCTCTCCCGTGGATTCCTCCTTGGATCTTTGGACTTCTGCTGTCAAGCGTATCTCGCTATTAGACTGAGCTGGCTTCTTCGTTTCCCTTTGATACTGTGTATCCTGTGAACATTTGTTTATCTTTCAACATTGCTCATCGGTGTGTCTTGCCTTTAGACTGGATCCGGTTGAGCGTGTATTGAGTTCCAGGGAGCACCACATTACCGAGTTTTCTCCTGCTGCTCTGAGACTCGAGGAGGACTGTTCAGTATCGATTGGGAGCATCGCATTACCGAGTTTTCTACTGCTGCCCTGAGACCCGAGGAGGACTGTTCAGTATCGAGTGACTGTTTACCCTGAGATCCGTTGTGGAAATTGCTTTTTGCTGTCTGCTCTCATCTTTCTAATAAACCTGTTAACTTGCATCAGATTCCTTAGTCTCGTTTATCACAGAACGAACGCGCCACAGAATGGAGTCTGCAAGTCAGGCAAGCGGAGAGTCTGTTCAGACGGCCTTGGCCCAGCAAGGGGCGAGATTGGACCAGCATTCCTCCTTACTCACAGAGGCTTCCCATGATTTCCAACTACTATCTGGTCGACTAACTGAGATCCAGAACAGGTTGGAACAGGTGGAACAGGTTGTTGGGAGAGGAGAGGGTTCTTCTTCTTCAGCTGAGAGTCAGAGCGGATCTGAACGTGAGCCTCAGGCAGTTAATCCTCCCAATTATGATGGAGATGCCAAGACCTGCAGAGCTTTTCTGTCACAGTGCTCCCTAGTTTTCACGCTCCAACCTCGGAGGTATGCTGCTGAGGTATCGAAGGTAGCATATCTCCTTACTCTTCTAACTGGCAGAGCGCGAGACTGGGGAATGGCAGTCTGGGAGGCACAGGATCCTTGTTGTTCATCATTTGAGTCTCTTCGTTCTGAGATGATCAAACTTTTCGACTGGACAGTACAAGGTGATTTAGCTGCAGCTGAATTGACCCATCTCACCCAGGATGAATCTTCTGTCACAGATTACGCTATTGAGTTTCGGACCTTTGCTGTGTCCAGTAGGTGGAACGATGCTGCCCAGAAAGCCCAATTCTTGAGAGGTCTCAACGAGAACATACAAGATGAGATCGCGTCTCATGATCTTCCTGTCTCTTTGGAAGCAGCTATCGATCTGGCTCTTCGAGTCGAGGCCCGTCACAGGCAGCGGAGGGTTCGTCGCTCATTTCAACATCTTCTCTTCGACCCTTCGTTGCGTGCGAGTGACAACACCTCTACATCATCTTCCTCCTCAGGAGAGCCTATGCAACTGGGCCGGCTCCGGCTTACCGCTGAGGAGAGACAACATCGACTCGTTAACAGCCTTTGTCTTTATTGTGGTAAACCGGGGCATAGGGCTCTAAACTGCCCGGTAAAAGGGACCGCCCGCCGTTAGCTCCGGGAGTATCGGTGGGCGTTTCTCAGATCAGCTCTTCTCTCGGATCCCATACCTTGCTGGCTGTCTCCATCTACTTTGATAATCATGTGTTTCACTCACAGGCTCTGCTGGACACCGGTGCCGAGGCGAGTTTCATGGACGCGTCTTTAGCCGAGTCTTGGGGCATTCATGCTGTGCCTCTTTTGGATAAATAATCTGCTTTTACATTAAAGGGTCAACACATGGCAGAGATCAGTCACCGCACTCCCTCTGTAAGTCTTTTTGTTTCTGGCAATTATCGTGAGGATGTTAAAAAAATTGTTACATTCTTCCCAGTCACCCATTATTTTAGGGCACGACTGTTTGATTAGACATAAACCTCACGTTGATTGGCAGAATAGTGTTGTCTTGTCATGGTCACTGTCTTGTCATGTTTCTTGTCTTGGTCCTGCTCCTTCTGGTCCTATTTGTCCTGTTTTACAGGTTCCTGCGGTTGATATATCAGGGGTTCCGACGGAGTATTCCAATCTACATCGGGTGTTCAGTAAGGCCCAGGCTACGTCCCTGCCTCCTCACCAGTCGTATGATTATGCTATCGATCTCCTCTCAGGTACTTCTCCGCCTAAGGGTCGCGTTTTTTCCCTTTCTGGTCCTGAAAGAGAGGCCATGGATAAATACATTAATGAAGCTCTGGTCGCCGGTCTCATTCGCCGCTCCACTTCCCCCGCTGGGGCAGGTTTTTTCTTTGTTAAAAAGAAGGACGGCTCCCTCCGTCCATGTATTGATTACAGAGGGTTAAACGACATTACTGTTAAAAAATAAGTACCCCTTACCATTAATGTCGACCGCCATTGAATTATTACAGGAAGCTTGTGTCTTCACCAAGTTAGATCTGCGCAACGCTTATCACTTGGTTCGCATAAGGGAGGGCGATGAGTGGAAGACACCATTTAATACCCCTTCGGGACACTGGGAATATTCCGTTTTATCGTTCGGTCTTGCGAACGCACCAGCTGTCTTCCAGACTATGGTTAATGAAGTGTTGGGAGACATGATTAACAAGTTTGTCTTTGTGTATCTAGATGACATTCTCATCTTCTCCCCTTCTATGCAGATACACACCCAGCATGTTCGCCTAGTCTTACAACGGTTATTGGAGAATCAGTTATTTGTCAAGGCGGAGAAGTGTGAATTCCACAAGGAGTCGGTTTCGTTCTTGGGTTTTGTTATCGCCGCTGGGGAGATTTGTCCCGATCCCGCTAAGATCAAGGCAGTCGCTGATTGGCCAGTATCCGACACATGTAAGGAGTTACAGCGATTTCTGTGTTTCGCCAATTTTTACCGGCGTTTTATCAGAAATTTCGGTCAGATCGCTAGACCCCTTACTACTCTTACCTCCACTAAAGTAGGTTTCCGTTGGAATAACAAAGCTCAGAAGGCCTTTGATGAATTAAAGTCCTGTTTCATCTCTGCTCCTGTTCTTTCTTTTCCTGGTACGGCTTACCAATTTATAGTGGAGTTAGATGCCTCTGATGTCGGGGTAGGCGCTGTTTTGTCTCAGCGGTCACCCATTGACGGGAAAGTGCATCCGTGCGCTTTTTTTCCTCTCACCGGTTAAACCCAGCAGAGCGTAATTACGACATAGGTAACCGGGAGCTGCTGGCGGTTAGACTCGCCTTGGGTGAGTGGCGCCACTGGTTAGAAGGAGCTTCGGGGCCCTTTCTGGTCTGGACGGACCACAACAATTTAGAATACATCCGTTCAGCCAGGAGGTTAACATCCAGACAGGCCCGCTGGTCGATTTTCTTTGATCGTTTTAACTTCACCCTCTCATACCGGCCGGGCTCTAAGAACGTTAAACCTGACGCTCTCTCCCGTCTGTTCGGTGGCACAGAATCTGAGCGGTCCGAGACCATTATCCCGGAGGGGAGGGTGGTTGGGGCTCTCGTCTGGGGCATCGAACAGCGGGTGAGAGAGGCTGGTCGAGGGGTGGAAGTTCGTGAGGGGTGCCCGGTGGGTCATCTGTGGGTTCCCGAGGCGGTGCGCTCCGATGTTGTCCAGTGGTGTCATGAGTCCAGGTTTGTCGGCCATCCCGGGGTTCGGAGAACGTTGCCTACTGTCTGTCAACGTTTTTGGTGGCCTTATATGGGTCCGGACGTCAGACAGTTTGTGTTAGCCTGTCAGGATTGTGCTCGTAAAAAAGCCTCTCATCTATCATCCGTTGGTCTGCTTAAACCTTTGCCTGTGCCCTCCCGCCTCTGGTCTCACATAGCCCTTGATTTTGTCACTGGCTTACCGGCGTCTGATGGTAACACTGTTATTTTGACTGTGGTGGATCGCTTTTCCAAAGCAGTTCTACCAGAAAGACTTGGGAGATAGAATGATGAATGAAGCATACATTTATCGACAGCCCAGCAAGCATAATAAAGTTTTGGCATAGGCCCCGTCCATAGTTTATAATCCGAGGGTAGCAGATCAGCATATTCCTGCCTGAAGATGAAGGCAGGGGCGCAGCCGACCCCCCCTTTGAGGTATGGACGGAACCATCCTGGTGGTGGTGGGGAGGATGGAGGGTATTGTCGCGTCGGCATCTGCGAACTCAAACATGTGTAAGTACGACCTTTATACAGAAAATATGAAGATGTGATTGGCCAGAGATTAGGTTAATAAGTGACGAAGTGATTAATTCTTCCTGGCAGAACTTAAGCTGAAGCTTCCATTTAATTTCATTCCCCTGCCTAAACTTCCTTCTGCAAAGGAGATGGCTCAGGTTCTGATTAACCATGTTTTTCGTTTACACGGTCTTCCGACTGACGTGGTTTCAGATAGGGGTCCTCAGTTCATCTCGCGCTTTTGGCAGGAGTTTTGTAGACAGATCGGCGCTACTGCCAGCTTGTCTTCTGGGTATCATCCGCAGACCAATGGACAATGTGAACGGGCTAATCAGGATCTAGGTCGTACGCTCCGCTGTCTGTCGTCCCGTTATCCGAATTCCTGGTGGCAACAGCTACCCTGGGTCGAGTATTCTCACAACTCACTTCCCGTTTCCTTGACTAATCTGTCCCTGTTTGAGTCATCTATTGGTTTTCAACCGCCTCTGTTCCCATCACAAGAACCTGATGCAGCGGTACCGTCTGCTCTAGCTTTTGTCCGAAGGTGCAAACGCACCTGGAGGAGAGCTAGAACACTCTTATTACAAAGTTCCAGACAAACCAAAGCTGCGGCTGACCGCCACCGGCAACCTCCTCCCCGTTACATTTGTGGACAAAAGGTTTGGCTTTCTTCCAAGGATCTGCCTCGCCGCGAGTCATCTTGTAAGCTGGCTCCGCGATTCATTGGGCCATTCAGTATTGTCAAGGTTGTCAGTCCAGTGGCAGTTAAGCTTAAGTTATCTCCTTCTCTTGGTCGGGTTCACCCTGTTTTTCATGTATCCAGGGTTAAACCAGTGATTTTTGCCCCCATTAATTCCCCCGTCTCTACCCCTAAGCCCCCTGCACCGCAACTAGTGGATGGTGCTCCTGCCTATTCGGTCAGGAGGTTACTAGATGTTCGCCGTAGGGGTAGAGGTTATCAGTATCTCGTGGACTGGGAGGGATACGGTCCGGAGGAGAGGTGTTGGGTACCGGCTCGGGACATTCTGGAGCCTGGGTTGATCGAGGATCTCAGTCGTCGCCAAGGTGAGCCCCTCCCGGGTCCGCTCAGTGCCGGACCTGGGGGGAGGAACTGTCAGGATTCCGGTGTGATTTACTGTAATTGTTTGTTAACCTTTTGTTTCCACATGTACACTCTCTGTCTCCTCCTCCCTCCTCGTTATCCCTGATTGTTTTTCACCGTTGTCTCGTGTTCGTCTCTCTATTTAATGTCCTGATGTTTTGTTCTCATTGCGCGTTCGTTGTTTCCTCCTGGGTGATCGCTGCTGTGTGTCGTCCGGTTCGTGTTGGTTTTTTTATTTTTTTGTATTCACCTTTTGTTTTGCCTCCAGGACTCAGCTGAGACTGTGTTTGCCCGGGCCGTTCTCCTTTCACCTGTTTGTTGGATCTCTCTGTGGGTCTCTCTCTCTCTCGCCCTCTCCCGTGGATTCCTCCTTGGATCTTTGGACTTCTGCTGTCAAGCGTATCTCGCTATTAGACTGAGCTGGCTTCTTCGTTTTTCTTGGGTACTGTGTATCCTGTGAACATTTGTTTATCTTTCAACGTTGCTCATCGGTGTGTCTTGCCTTTAGACTTGATCCGGTTGAGCGTGTATTGAGTTCCAGGGAGCACCGCATTACCGAGTTTTCTCCTGCTGCTCTGAGACTCGAGGAGGACTGTTCAGTATCGATTGGGAGCATCGCAATACCGAGTTTTCTACTGCTGCCCTGAGACCCGAGGAGGACTGTTCAGTATCAAGTGACTGTTTACTCAGACTGTTTGAGTGGCTGTCTGCTCTCATCTTTCTAATAAACCTGTTAACTTGCATCAGATTCCTTAGTCTCATTCATCACATAAGTTACTTACATTTTAGATCCAAACAACCTTTTTTGTTCCATTTCACCCATGATTTTTCGACAAAAATAGTTCCAAAAGAAAGCAACACTCAGCGCAATGTTTTGTTACTGAGCGATTCAGCGTTTTGAATGAATCATTTGAATGAAAGACTCAATGACTCTCTTATAAAGACGATCACTTGCTGCACCCTATTGGCGGTTATGGTTAAAAGTATGATTGCATGTTTTCATTTAGAAAATCAATCTTATAACATTATTTATTGCAGCTGTATTTTTTGCAGTTTAAATTATTTAATTTGATTGTTAACAGCCTATAGTGTCTTTACTATTATAACTGAATTTATTATTTAAATGTAAGAATTTAACATGAAAGATGATGCATACATTTTAAAAAAAAGGCCTTTATAAAATTAAATAACGCCCTGGGTTGAATATCACAAATATGCAGATTTAAGTAGGCCTATGTAAAAGCTGACAGAACACTGATGAGAATATTAATACAGAATCAATATATGTATACCACCAATTTAATTTAACTTGATTAAATTAATATTTAAGTTGATATTTAGAATAAATATTGTAACTGTTACTAACTTTTAACGCCTTTAAAAAGCACCTTATTTAAGTGTTTGCAAACCATATGTTATTGCCCAATTGTTCATATAGCAGCACTTTTGTAGCCTGACAAGCCAGACCCACATCAAGATGTTTGGTCTGAAAACTCACCATAGACAGGGCTCAATCCGAGGGACGGGATAAACGGTTGTCTTTCAAACTTCCTCTGCACGCGATAGGATAGCGCTACAACCAACCAGAGCAACGAAGGTGAAACAGAGCTTGTTGATAGATTAAACATTCGCAGTATCCGGTCGGCAAAACTCCGAACACATCTTCCCTTTTTAAGAATGACTTCAGTGCCGTTCTTTGTTCTTTTCTCAGAGAAAAGCTTAGCTCCATGTCTTCCAGAGTCGCGGTCAAAGCTGATTCGAAAGACCACCGTTCGCCAGTTTCTGTGTTTATTAGAAGCACACAAACACAACTCGGCCGTTGTCATTATGGCCCTGCCCGCCGACTCTATACACGATGTGATTGGCCTGGCAAGAGTTAGGGAAATACAGCTCAGAAGGGTATGGAGAGTTGCTAGACGACACTCGCGGGCAGATTAGATTTGCTACCGCTAGGGTGCGTCTAGATTTCTAGGCTAGCACTTTTGTATTCATTATTGAATTTTGCACATACTGCGACTAATCAAGATTAATCACAGAAAATCATGCGATTTATCGCGATTAAACATTTTAATCGTTGCCCAGCACTAATATATATATATATTATATATATATATATATATATATATATATATATAATTCTTTATCAGTTACTCCTATTTCAATATTTGTATTAACACAAAACAGAAAAACTGATTAAGAAAATGCTTTTATGCTGTCTGACCACACACATTTATATAGAGAGCGAGATCTTGACTCTCCACAGACACACTCACACTTCCAAGTTAAAAATACGCATTCATAAATGTTTGGCTGCAGTGGGAGCAAGGCTTGTTTATACAAACTGTCCTTTTACAGAACACAGGGCCCTTTCATATCCAGATTAGAACAAGAAAATCTCAGTTTTGTCCAAGAGCACATGTGACGTAACAGTGACACTCCACCCAGATGACGTTTAATGGGGTCATATCATTATGGTACCAGACTTCAGGGTGACTGCATGTTTAGTGAAGTGCTCCTCTGGGTCTGTACTCTTTTAGATACACAAGCTTATCAACATATTCTTTAACCCTTACATTATTAATAGTTGACCTTCAGTGAGGCATCTAGCAAATCATTGACTAATGTACTCTGGATTGTATGACCTCCACTGGAAAACTTTCTCACACACCTCTGTGAGAGCATTGTTTTGAGGAACTTGTGATTACGTGTCACAAGTGTGATGCGACACATTTAGGGAAGTGCAGGAAGAGGAACAGAGATGAATGAAACATACAACGGTCAATGCTCATAATCACATGGATTACTTCACGAGAAGTGCACATGTTTGACAGTAATGCTGCAATAAATAAACCTCCACAATGAGCAAATGAGAAAGAGTGGAAGTGAGGAAAACTGACAAATAAAGAAGTGCAACATTTCACATGGTGTAACATTTTACCCCTGAACCTTACAAAACCTAAAATAATCCTAATATTTTTTTCCTCTCTGCAGTAGTGTTCTATCTTCCCTCCTGGAAAATCACAACATCAGTAGGAATACTTATAGCGCCCCCTTGTGGATAATGCAAAATATGGGATCTTACACACAACCATACATCAATACATCAATGTCTCTCTCTGAAGAGAAAGGTTTTTTCCCCCAGCATTCAAGAGTTGCTGACAATCTGGAAATCCAGTTTTAGAAAAAAAAGCTCTGTTTAGAGGGAGTTAAATTAAGAGAAAAGACGCCTAATTTAGATATTCTTGTAGTACGTACACAGTAGATTGCAGGGAGTCAGAGTGAAGCCAGAAATTTGCAGGTTATTGCATGCATGTGTTTGTAGCATGTATTGTTATTTGTGGTAGCAGATGGAAGTGTCAGATGTCTGATAACTAAGAGTGTGAACACAGACTCCTGTAATAAACTGATTAACCCTGAACACTTACGCACAGAATTTTAACAGCACAAATGTACTGTTACAGAAATCAATTTACAATTGTGAGAAATAAATGTACAATTGCAGCATGAGAACATCACAATTTGAAGACACAGTGACACTTATAAAAAATAATGTTGCTATCATGAGATACAAAGCCACAGTTATGTGAAATAAAGAGGCAATTGTGAGATTAAATGAAATGAAATCGCAATTATTAATTATTAGAAATTAAACCCCAACTGGGTGAAATAAAACAGATATATAGCTGCAAGTAATGACGGGCCCAAACGGCAGGCGTATAATATGCATTTTAAGCAGGTAAACATAAAATTATTTGATAAAAATTAGTTTGAATACACATTTACTGCAGCACCTGGTGTCAGACTGCAAACAGCCACATCCTGTCACACCCATGATATAAATTACATTTAGATGTAATTCATGTCATATGATGTCAGAGGTGAATTTCAGAGTTATTTTTTGCAGTTTAAAATGTTATCAAGTCTAGGTGTATTTATCTTAAGGTCTTTATATTTCTATTAACCTAATGATTAAACTAATAATATAAAACTATGTTGTCAGTACCATGCAAATGAACTAGTTCTCTGTCTTTAATTTGTTATTCAAACTAAAAAATAAAAATATAAGGCCTAATCAGACAGTAACGTATGGGATAAACTCTAAGTCATCAAGTGTGTAAATCCCTTTTCAAACAGAGATTCTAGAAAAAACACTGATAATGTGTCCCAGGATTTTTCCCAGGACCATTTGATTTTACCATTTTTGGACCATTTTTAATATTTGATTTATTGGTTGACAGGACTCATTTACACAGCTAGTGATTTTTCTGGAATCTGTGTATGCATTCACACACATCCGATCAAGATCCCGTAAAGACAAGTAACATCAGGATGACATGTAATGTCTCTGCAGTGTCTTAAGCTTGCTAATTTCTCACTCTCGAAACTACGCTTGTGCATATTTTTCTGATTCTATCAAACAATCTCAGCTTTAGCGCCATCACTACGACACACCCCTTACAGCATTAGTCCTCCCTTTCGTGCGCACATGGTGCTTTCCAAGACTGATCCCAGCAGTGTTACTAGGTATAGGATCAATCCTGGGATACGTTTGCATTTACACGGAAGGCACTCTAGCAAGTCAATAGCAATTTTCTGCGATCAACGCTGTGTGTGAAAGGGGCTTAACTGACAGACAAACACAGAATCAAACACACAAAGTGGCAGAGTGAGATCTAAGGATGAGTTGAAGACTGTTTAACAGTTAGATAAGCAAGAATGTTCACCATTTCAAACAAAAAATTTAATCTAAACATGACCGTGACAGAAAGTTGCTTTTGATCGTGTCTAAATATGTATTGAAATGCAATACCTGATAAAAGAAAATCATAATGCCTAAACACACTGTTCTCATCAACAAGAGTTTGCTCAACCCTGTTTAAAAATAGGCCTGTGCCTGTTAGTAGTTATACTATGTATTACATAACACAACCAGACAACACTAATCTGTCTATTTAAAATTACACTTAACTACTTTCATTTAATTTAATAAAAACCAAAATATCTGACTTGCTGTTGGTCCGAGCTGTAATGACTGTAATTTTAAAAGTTGTCCAGCTCGATAAGAACAATATATTAATATTGAGTTTGGTGACTGTAGATAAAACTAACCTCCCACTTTAGTCAAAATGTGGTGCTACTGAGCCCCTCCTCCTTGCTCATTTCTAATGCTTTGCTCAATTCATGTGATCAGCCTTCTTGAACGAACACATAGTCGAAGTTTCACCCAAATCAATAAATGTATGCATAAGTTATAACACACTTCCTGTTTCACTTTTTTTTGCCATAAATTTGTTGCCTCACCAATGCCAAACCATTTGAGATATCAAAAATCCACTCATAATTTAGCATCCTCAGTGTATTGGCTTTATGTTGACTGAGTTTGTTGGCAAAAATTATAATAATAAACCTTAGGTTTATAAATAGTTCCTCTACTTCTTTGGGGGTTGGGCCCTAATTACGAGAAATAAACATGGAATTTTAATGTGAGACATTAAGTCACAATTCTAATAAGATATAGTCACAATTATCAGAAATAATTTTACAAGTGTGAAAAACAAAGCTGCAAATACAAGAAATATAGATAGCATTGTGAGATATTAAGTCTGCAAAAAATGAAAATATGTAAGAAACATACTGTTGCAATTCTGAGATACAAAGCTAATCATAATTAATAATAATGTCAGATATGAAGTCATCATTTGAAAAATAAAATAACAACTGCAAGAAATAATGCTTAATTGGGAGTTATCAAAAGCTGTGACTATGAGAAATAATGCTGTAATTGTGAGATATTACTTATTTTTCTATTTGAAATTGGTTTTAGGGTTTATGTATGTAATGAAAATAGTGACTTTTTTGTACATAATTATTGAATGATTAATATCTGCTACTGTGATAAGATCTCTTCAGACACCTTTAGCTGAACCCTTTTCACATCCTGGACTCACTGTAATTAGCAGTGCTGGTAATCTCTAAATTGAATTGGGTCAGTTCACTTAAATCACATCTAAAGGTGTAAATCAGGGATTAAAGAATATATGGTACATATGGTGAACAGGCATCAGGCTCTAAATCGTGAACCTTTGAGGCTTACCCACAGGGATAAACTGTGATTGGCACATACAAGTCTGAACGTGTGGGGTGGGAAATCCTATGATCAACGTTAGTGTGGCAGGAGCAAAATCAAAAGGCAAAAGGAAGCAGAAAAATACTTATCTGAAGCTATATGAGAGCAGAGAGCAGAAGTCGTGCTGTGCTTTAGAAGAATAAAGCGCCTGGACCATGACCTCCATACTGCGCACAGAGAGGCTGCAGCCGAGTGAACTTCAGGCTCTATTTGGAGAGGAGAAGGATTATTCATGCTCCTTGAACGATATTATTCACCACACAGAGGTAGATGCTTCACTTGTACAATCTAAAAGAATAGTTCACCTTGTCAGTAAGCATTTTCAGGTGAATTCTGAAGATTGCTTACAGTATGAAAGGCAATACTCGGAACCACTTGATGTACATTTTTATACTGTAACACTTTAACTTACGCTTTGCTCTCTTTTGGTCTCTCAGGATTGTGAGCAGTGGTCTAACAGTGAGAATAAAGAGGGTTGTGACTTGAGTTCTCTCTCTGATCCCACTGACTATGGGAAGCCGTGTGCAGCCCATCAAGTGCAGAGACCGCTGTTCTCCAACCAGGAATACTATAAAAAACTGGAGGAGCTGAAGAGAGAACACCTGAGAAACATGGCTGAGCTGGAAAAACTCTATCTGAGCCAGAGCAAACCTGGTCAGAGAGAAAGACAGCACATTAATAGCTGGAGACAAAATGGAGAAGATACAGAGAGGTCTGTAATAAAAAAAAATCTAATTCTGTATAATAATAATGATAATAATAATAATAATAATAATGAATAAGCAAAGCTGAACATTAAAAATAGAAATGATTAATATCAAATATTAATTTTTTATTTAGATTTATAAAATACATTTATCAATTAATTTTAATCTTATTTTAGTAATAACATTTCCTATTAAAGGTGCACTATGTAAGGTTGACAGCTAGTGGTTGAAATGGGTACTGTAGTTCAAATTCGAGTCACTCTACACTCCAACCGCACAAGTTGTTAAATGAGGCACACGCAACAATAGAAAGCGATGAGCCTTGCAGTATAAGTTATTAGTATAAGATCAGCTATGTTTCAAATAATTTTATTATCAAGTCATTTTAGATCAGATAGAATCTTCAGTCTCTGACCTAGTTTGTTTGTTGGCCCAACTGTGTCGAAATACTATTGGGTAAATTGGCATCACACAGGTATTTGGACTTAGCATGTTTCCTACATCTTTGCAAACACTGTTGGTATGTTTATGCTGGTATGTTTATGCCTTATTACAGTCATAAAGAAAATACAGAACCTGTAAGACTTTTTGGAGCTGAAAATGAAATGATTGGTAATGTACTTAAAACAAAGTTCACACTTTTAGAAGAAAATGTTCTACATAGAAAGAGTTCTATCAGGCGCTTAATATAGCGAACATTTTAGGGGGATCCCATCATCAGGGAATCATTTTTTGTTTAATTTTTTAAATTTTCATTAAATTGTATAAATTGAACACTTTATAAGTAAAAAAAAAAAAAAAAAAAAAAAGAAATAACCCATTATACATTTTCATTTTAAAATGAAAGTTAATTTAAGACATTTCTCCCAACATCTTTTTTGATCCTGGAACAACATTGCAACTAATGAGATTCTCAAGTTTACAGTTTATGTCAAGTTTAGGCTTACAACCAGGGTTAGGTGCTGCTACATCATTGTTATTCATTGTATATCATTTCCCTCTGCTTTTAGGGATAACTTATGGGTAGGCTAAGGTTTAGGTACAGGGGACTGTGTTTTTGGAGAAGAATGTTGTTCCAGGATCAACAAAATATGTTGGTCCAGGAACATGTCTTAAATGGAAAAAAATCAATGTTGACCAGGGTTCAGTATTGAATCCAATTGAACCATTTTTTCCCCAAAGAGTGAATGGATAATATTCCAAGTAACTTGTTTTCTTCACTAAATTATACCTAAACACTGAAATAATGCACAGTGTTTGATCCATGACCTTTGACCTCTTTCAGTAGTGAACAGGTGGAGCCCATACAGGTTGGCTACAAGGTATCAGCGGCATGTCTGAAGAATGGGGCTTCTTCTCTGAAGATAAAGGTCAGTAAATAAATCAGAAGATGACAGCAGTGTGGAGGCTGACATGAACTCAATGATTTGTTCATCATATTCAAGAACCTATTAACGCTCCGAGAATATAGACATAGTTGTTTATAAAGTGCCCATCAGGTTGCTGGGACTTTTGTCATTAAATGTACTATGTTTACTTTAAGGTACAGTGTCTGAATTTTAGCGGTATCTAGGGGTGAGTTTGTGAATTGCAATCACCCAGTGGTCACTCGAAGCAAATAGAGAAGCTATGGTGGCCAACACAGGGCAAAGATGTAGTTGTCAGAGAGAGTGACTAGCGCTCTGTAGAAAAATTTGTCCATTTAGGGTTACTGTAGAAACATGGCGACACAAAATGGTGATGTCACTGTAAGGGGACCCGCGGTGTACAGAGATAGAAATGGCTCATTCTAAGGTAATACAAACATAATGGTTAATTATCTAAGGTCTTTAGAAACTACTGAAAACTTACTTATGTATGTTATATTCCATTTTTTTCAATCGATCCTCATAAATACAACACACTGCACCTTTAAGGTTTTTACATTGCAATATGCACATTTTGACACACAACCTTATAAAATATAGTATGTGCATTACAAAATATAACCATTATATTAGTCAGCAGTCTAAATGTATTCAGCGACATTCAGTGGACTTTCTGAGTAATGTGTCACTTATATAAAAAGAACAGTGACAGTTTCCTACGAAGATACCACTGTAAGTCAGCATATTGTTTATTTTAGATGCCTTGTGATTATTCTGGTGGAGTTGAGAGATTCAAACAGCTCTAGTGTGAAAAGGTCACTAACTAAATTAGCAGATGATTAGATGCTCCTTTCCACTGAAGCACAAGATGCTGTGTGTAATTTCCTAATCATGCTGGAGAACATGTTTATCAAGTCAGGTGTTCCCAAAACTTGTGGAGTTAATGCAGCTCAAGTGCTGCTGTCATTAAAGGCACAGTATGTAAGGTTCACCGCTAGAGGTCACTTATTCAAAACAATAATAAAGGCATAGCTTGATGATGCCGTGAATGTGCATGGAATTATTGGAGGTGTTGTCTTTACACCCACAGACGATAGAAAGCAGTCCCGATGGGACTCAGACAGAAATCTTGTTCATGGATAAGCTAATATAATAAAGTTGTATTAACATTACAGTGGTATAAAGTGGAGCAGGTCCGAGACCTGAGAGTCAAAGGAGAGGAACGAGATTGGTGGAAAAAATGCTAATGAGAGACACCTGCTGTCACAAGCATGCCAGTTTCCACCCACTCCCAAGCACCACAGACTGATTCCCCGAAGTACTGATCACACGCACCTGTCATTATCACCTCATCACTGTCTGCACTTAAGCCCCACGCACACAGTCATTCACTGTCCGGTCTCACCTGTCTACTTACCACTAAAGGACTTCATTGAGATACTTACCTGCTCTTTCGTTCTCCCGTGTGTCTCCTTGTCTTCGTCTCCTGGCTTCCTCGTCTCCCTGGCTCCAGCGATCTGTCTTCCTGATTCTCCTACAACACAAACTGAGTATTACCATCCGTTATCCACCATTCCTGCATTATCATCTGTCTGACTACTCATCTGATACAGTTCGATCTCAGTATCATAATAAACAGTGTTCATTACCGTTCTCTGTTCTCCGTGTTCCTCTGTCCGTAACAGAAGACCGGACCAACACAACAGAGTGCCATCATAAGCACTTTTCAGGAACTGGTGGATGTTCTCTGACGAACTCTCACTCCCATCAGCTTCGGCTTCGCCACTCATATGCAGTCATGTGTGGATGAACACCAGGGCCATGGTGGAATACATCCAAGAGGCGCTCGACCAGGGTTACATCCGGAAGACTGCCTTCGTGACCCCTAAAGGCCATTATGAATACCTTGTCATGCCGTATGGATTGGCCTCCTTATTCCAGGATTGCATACATGAGGTGCTCCGCTGTTATATATCGATGATATCCTGATATACTCCCGGAGCCTATCCGACCAACGCCAACTAAGATATTGGCAACAGGAAGCGTCTCGCCATCAAGCTTGCCCTCGAGGAGTGGAGGCACTGGTTGGAGGGTGCTAAACATCCCTTTGTACTCATCAACCACAAAAACCTGAGCTGAGACGATTGAATCCACAACCAGCACAATGGGCACTGTTCTTCACACGTTTCAACTTCACCATCTCTTATTGCCCTGGAACTTAATGTTAAAGCAGATGCCTTTTCCCGCATTCACTGTCCAGAAGAGAAGGTAAAAAGTACAGAGCCCATTCTTCACAAGCAATTATTTGTTAACCCCATCGTCTGGTCTGAAGAAACCCTACCCTCTGCCAGTGCTTCTTCCAGTGCTTCCGCCAATACCCCGCCGGGCTGCCCACCGGGCCTGCATTATGTCACCCGAGCGTGACATAACCCTCTCATCCTCTCCTCGCACTCATCTTTGGGCACTGGTCACCCGGGGGTCAATGAAACCCTATCGCTGCTAGCAGCACTTCTGGTGGCCATGCATGGCATCCGATGTCAAAAGGTATGTGCAGGGATGTCGAGAGTGTGCCGTGTCCAAGAATCCCTACCATCTTCCCTCCGGCAAACTCCATCCTCTGCCCATTCCTTACCAACCCTGTTCACACCTAGGAGTGGACTTCATCACGACCTCCGTCTCCGAGAACCAGAAACGTATGCTCGTCGTGGTGGACAGATTCTCAAAGTCCTGCCGTCTCATTCCCCTGAGAGGGTTACCCACTGCCATGGAGAATGCAGAGCTAATTTTTAATCATGTCTTCCGCTTCTTCGGCATCCCTAAAGATATCGTCTCAGATCGAGGTCCCCAGTTCATCTTGAAGGTCTGGAAGGTGTTTCATCAGCTCCTAGGTGTGACCGTCAGCCTCTCGTCAGGATACCACCCTCAGTCACACGAAGAGGAAGATCCAGGAGATCGGCCACTTCCTCTGTACCTTCTGTCACAGCCACCAGAACTCCTGGAACCAGTTCCATTGGTGGGCCAAGTACGCACAGAACTCCCTCCGTCAACCTTCCACCGGTCTCGCTCCGTTTTAGTGCATACTTGGCTACCAACCCCCACTGTTTCCGTGGTCTGGAGAGCCATCTGACATCCCCGCGGCGGACTACTGATTCCGGGAGAGTGAGAGGGTCTGGGACTCAGCACACCATCAGCTAAAGAGTGCACTTCACAGACGTAGGTTGACAGCCAACCTCCGCCGTTCCGAGATATCTATGCATTGTACATTATCATATCATACATTATTTTGGAATATTAAGATTAATTTGTTTATTGTATTTAAAAACCAAAACAATCTTTAAAGTCTGAATTGTGATTGATACGAAGAGTAGAACAAAAGAGTAGTTTAATAGCTAAGTACAACAATGTAACATTTAATTTGTTTTTGTTTTTTTAGGAGCGGCAGAACTCATTAGAGGAGCACAGGAAGTTGTGTCACTCCCAGAACTCATCTCACAGTGTATTGGACAGCCTGAGACGGAATTCCAAAGTAACCATTCCCAAACCCTTTCGCATGATGCTTCGTGAGGAGGATCGCAAACGGCGCAATGTGAAAACTCGCTCTGAGATGGAGTTAGAAAATGAGAGACTGAAAAAAGAGCTGGACGAGCTGAAAGAATGTGGCAAGAAGTTCCGCGCTAAGCTGGCCCCCGCCTCAACTCATTTACTCTTTTATGACATCATCAAAAAGCGACCGAATAAGCTGCAGCAACAAAAACATCAAATCAACCAAACGGATCACGGTCACTATGGAAAACACCACCAACAAGGCACTCAACGCCATGCCTCACCTCTTCCACAGAAACCATTTAGCTTCATTGAAAGAGAGCGAAAGAAAAGAGAAAAAAAACTAGCAGATGAGCTAAACAATATGTCTCCCAAAGCAGAACGCACAGCGTTCAAAGCCAGGCCGGTACCAAGGTCTCTGTACAGGCCCAGCTCACCAAACTCCCAGATATACAGGGCAGTTAATCTGAATCACAGAGGCTCAGCACTGCCCCCTAACATCCTGGAGGACACACTGCAGGAGGGAGAGGAGTCCGAGAATGAGTACAATGATGACTTTTCAAGACCACAGAGCACAGATATGTCACGCTGCAGCAGCAACCTCAGGAAATGGAAGAGCAAGGGTGTGCTGCCGGTGGAGGAAGAAATGGAGAGAAAGAGGAACAGAGAGAGAGACCGAGACTGGTCCTACATTCATCCGTTACGCAGGACCAGCACCTGCAAGAGTGACTACATCAGTGTCTAAATAATGACATAGACTAAACCATAGCAGGGGCTCGACATTAAGCCTTGTCCGATTAAAACATTTGCTTGTCCGTAATTTTGTGTGTGTGTGTGTGTGTGTGTGTGTGTCTGTTACATTTTTTGTGTAAATTTAATTTATTCTGAAGCAATATTCTCACCAGTGTTTTATCAGCTTTGACATATTTTTATCTGCATACTTGTGATATTGTAAAATGGCATTTTTTCCATAATCTTGGTTCAGCTTTAATTTTATATTCTTATCGTTTTAAATATTTTTTGAATATTCAAATAAGAAAAGTTACAAAAAATGTTTAAACATGAAACTAAACTGCCAATAGGTGTCGGTAGGTGACCCTCTTAAAGAGTAAGTCATTGAGTCGATTTATTGAAACAGCTGAATCGTTCAAAAATGAGGCAGTCGTTTTTTAACAGGTCATTGATTCAATCTTTGATTCAACTGATTCAGATGCGTTATGTTTCTGCTGTGATCTTTGTTTGGAACTATTTTTGCTGCTGAAATAGAACAAAAACAGTCAATATTGCATCTAAAATGTGACTTGATGTTAATTAATTTTTTATGGAACTGTCATATGAAATCAGTGTCACATTTTCAATCATGATGGTATTCAGCAAAAGTAGCACTCTTGGTCCAGTGATGTTGTTTAACTATACCATATGTTGTTATAATATTAAAACTACACATTTCATTTTTACCGCAGTATGTTAGAGTTTCGCTGTGTGAGAGGCCTTCATTTGTTTTGATTTCTCCTTGAGAGGTTGCATGACCATTGCGCAACCGTCAGTACATTATACTATATTATATATTATTATCCACTAGCGATCACCACTTATAGTAAATTAATGCAAAATCATTTGTGCGTTTTGGTGATTCCCTAGATATGTTGTTTTTGACGTTTTAATCAGGCTACTTTCCCCTTAAAAAAATCCACTTGTCCCGGACAAGTGTTAATGTTGAGCCCTGCATAGCCTACAATACAAACAACTTATCAAGTTCTATATTAAGCTCTTTAACTCTGTAATTATATGATGTGATAGAAACCAGAAGGTTTTTCAGTGTGTTACTGTGGAGGAGAAAAAATAATGTAGCCAATAAATAAACTCACAAACAAATCATTTAATAGTCTCTATTATATAGTCTATTGTGTAACAGTTGGTGAACACATTTTCAGTTGGATTTTAAATGGACTCGATTAAATAACTGAAATTATATAATACAAACATGACTATGTCGGATGCCAAGTTCATTAATTTGTTAGCTCAAAAGGAACAACTATTTCTTGATTCTGTTAAATATATGTATAATATATGTATGAAATATATAAATATATTATCATGTCAGTTTTAAAGTGAGCTCACTTTAAAAAATAGTTCACCCAAAAATGTAATTTCTGTAATAATTTACTCACTATGATGTTGTTCTGTATGACCTTTTCTTCTGTAGAACATGAATATACTTTGCTTATCATAAAAGTAGCCCATATGGCTTATGTATATTCTAAGTCTTCTGAAGTCATATGATAGCTTTGAGTGACAATTGACTGATAAACCTTCTTTAGTAATTTTTTGGTGCTGTGATAACAGTTAAAAAGAACAATTCTGTCATCACTCGTAAATTGGACATTATAACTTGGCTTATGAACTCTCATGATCTCCCATGGGTGGATTCCAATATTTTCAGTGAATAACAACTTAAACATTGGCCTGTTTCACACACAAATCATTATGAGGAGAGTAAATTATGACGTAATTGTCATTTTTAGGTGAACTATGCCTTTAAGCGAACTAGGACTTTACCGGTGATTCATACAGGACTTTCATTTCTTTCATTCACTCACACAAAAGTGCACAGTCTTTAGTCTATATCCTCAGGCTTCAGTCCACACTTCCTGAGCGTACGTCTGACGTATGGTATGGCATCCTGCAGAAACCACTCTCTCCTGTACAGAACCAGCATCATGTCAAGTAACAGACTATGCTCCCTCCTCCTGCATAAATCACACAGAACCCACAACATAAGGTCTCAGAGTCAAATATAAGCTCTATAAACTCATAAAATTTGTTCTACAGATACTCACAGCTGCTTGTAGATATGCTGGGGTTTATACAGAGGCAATTCACAGTTGCTGTTGTTTGTGGTTTCAGATTTCTCAGTAAACCCCTCCTCAGGATGTTCTAACCCTTCACACTGACTGAAACAGCATTCGATTCCTGTAAACACTGAATAATGAAATTATTCAAATATTCAAAAAGATGAAAATTAGATTATATGAATCTCTTGCCTTTTGTGACACCTGCAGGATATTGCTGAGACACGTGGTGTGATACGACAATCATCTCGGTATTCGTTGTGATTGTGTGCTTGTGTGAAGTGCTTGTGTCTGGACTACTGGATCCCGTAAAGGGGGCTGAGTTGATCTCCCTTAAAAATGACTTTAGTTTCTGTCTCAAACCAGCATTTTCCAAGCACACCTGTAGAAGCAGTACCCATACACATCCAAAAAAATGTTTTATTTCTTTCTTATTTTTCTAAATTAATACTTCTATTCAGCAAGGATGCATTACATTTATCAAAAGGGCCATAAAGACGTTACATTAAAAAAAAGAATAACGATAAAAACCCCATATCAAATAAATGCACATACATTTTTCCAGGATCCTTTGATAAATAGAAACTACAAAAGAGACCTTTCTATTTATTAAAGAATCCTGGAAAAAATGTACCACCGTTTCCAAAAAATATATATATTAATCAGCACAACTGTTTTATAAATAATATGAAATGTTTCTTGAGCACCAAATCAGCCTATCGGAATTTCTGAATGATCATGACTCAATGACTACTGAAATTCAGCTTTGCCGTCACATAAATTAATTACATTTTAAAATATATTTAAACAGAAAACAGTCATTAATTTTTTAAATATATTTCACAATATTACTTTTTTTTCTGTATTAATAATCAAATAAATGCAGCTTTGGTTAGCATAAGCAATTTCTTTCAGCAACCAACCCCAAACTTTTTGCATTGGTGTATGTCCTAGTTTACCTTTTCATAGGAACTTTTTGTGTCCTCTAAGTGTGATATCAGTTCAGTCTGTAAAATGAAATTAAATAGAGTTCACATCATCTACCAATAAAGGGCAACACACTTAATATTCATAGTCCGGTAGGTGGTGTAAGAAGTAATGTGTGGTATTTATTTTTTCAGATAAAATAGGCTCCTATATAAATATCCTATGCCTATAAGAAACGAATAGAAAGAACCTTTTCAGTCTTGAGCTGGCTGAGGGTAATAGACACACTCTCTCGAAATTTTACAAGCTCCTCTCTGCTGGTCTGTAGTTCTGCCAACAAGCTCTCCTACCATACAAACAGCACAATTACACCACAAATACTGAACTACAATCACAGACAAATAAAACGGCAATCTAAAGTGATCACACTGCAGTTCACTTTATGCAATCTTAAATAAAACTGTTTCTTTTGCTGTTTCACCTGTTCATATAATCAAACAGACTTTCTAAAACTCAGTATTAGTAGGCTGTGTGAGATATGTACCTGCTGGTTGTTAAGGGCTGACACAAGCTGGCGGTTTCTCTCTCTGGTGCTGTTAAGCTGTTTGAGCAGATCCTGGGCATCTTGGGTCAGTCTCTCTCTCTCAGAGTGCAGCGTGTTTGTCAGCATCCTCTCCCTCTCATGACATGCGCTCAATTCTGCCCTCAGATGCTCTGCTTCTGTTTGTAAACACACCTACAGAACAGGTTGAGACATTTCTGTGCTCATCTTTGTTTTTTCACAAAGCACTCTGCATGACACAATGGTCTTAGACCTTGAACTTAATATTGCTTTCGAAATGCACTTGACAGTAAAGCACTGATTTTGAGCTAGGATGCAGTAAAGTAAATTTACTGCTTTTAAATGCTGTCATCATTTACTCACTCTTGTGTCGTTCCAAACCTGAATGACTTCCGTGAAACACAAAAGAAGATGTTTTGAAGAATGTTGGCAACCAAGCTATTTTGGTTAGGCAACCATTTAATAGGCCTATTGTATGAACAAAAAAACAGACTCAAATTATTTTATTTTATGCTACACAGAAATAAATTAATTTAGGTTTGGAATGACATTAAGGATGAAGGTGAATAAAGGATCACATTTTTGGGTTGAACTTCCCCTTTAAAAACAATCATATTTTTCAAGAGTTAACACATAATTTAAGAAAGACACTGATATCTATCTTTCATGAGGCTATCATTGAAATATAATTTAATTACATTTCATTAGCTCTATTAAAAAAGTTAATTAAATGTTTAAAGAAGAAAAAAGCTTTTTCCTTAATTCATGGGATCCAGATTTTAAAGCTGTTTTATTGTCTGTAGTTTAACTGTAGGTCAATTTCATTTAAATGTAAAATCATGGTAGTCACAGGGTTAAAAAACATAGACTGTAAAAACCTAGCTTGCTCCTCATTATATGGTTATATGGTTTCTAAAATATATAAAACAAATATTATAAACTATTATATCGGTAATTAAAACAAATTGTAAACACCTGTAGAAAATACGAAAACAGCCTTTATAAAAGTGGTTTATATTCTGCAATATTAATTTAAGTAATAATAGCAACATTTTTAATAAATGTTTCTTCCAAAACACCATATTTCTTCACTGTTAGTAGCTGCAAGTAAATTGTGGTTGTGCTAAAGTGAAACGTTTCTGTGTATTGCCGTTTTACACTTTACCTAGTCATGAATACATGCTTGTGGATGTTTTCAGCTGTTTCAACACAGAACCTGTAATGTTCCCATATCACATGATTGCATAAAACTAAATTCGGAGTCAAAGTGCTGTTCATTGAGCAGCATTTAAACGCATTTTGCAGTTCCATGCGCTCAAATAATAAATAAATAAATAAATAAATAAATAAATAAATAGAAAAAAACAGCTAATATGGAAGGGTGATGTCAATTCATAAGACAAACCAATGGGCCGCTGTCACTGCATGTTGTCAGTGGCACAAAAAATAAAACATAAAAAAAACCTATCCCAAAGTGTGTCAGCCCACCGGGAAATTGCTCGGTATGCCAGATTACCAGTCCAGCCCTGATTATGTGACACTGAAGACTGGAGTAATAATGCTGAAAATTCAACTTTGACATCACAGAAATAAATTACATTTTACAATATATTCAAATGGGAAAAAATTATTTTAAATTGAAATAAAATCTCACATATTTGCAAGTTTACTGTATATTTGATTAAATAAGTGCAGCTTTAGTGAACATAACATTTTAAAAGAAAATCCTGCCAAGTACCAACCCAAACATTTTGAACAGTAGGGCATAAAATATATAAAATAATATTTAAAAAGATATACATATTTAGCTAATTTCCCTGTTATTGACTACTGAACAGTTAATCTATAACTAAGTGACAAATGGGGAGATAGCAGCACATTTTCAATACATTAGATGCTCTGATGTGTTGGTACCTCTGCAGTCTGTAATATTCCTGGACCTTCAGATGCACTGCTGATAGATTTTTCATTTCCTCTTTTCTTTTCCCAACTCAACCCATCTTCTCTCTCCTGTGTTGCTCTCATCTTCAACTCGTTCTCCAGTTCTGCTACTTTTTGACTCAAAGAATCTTTGTCTCTCTTAGCCTGAAGAATGATCTTGTCATAATCCCCTCGGATATTTCGTTCCCGGGAACAGTTAGGACACTCCACAGCTGCTGAAGGAGCCGAAAAAGGTTCAAGAGAGGACGTGGAAAGCCGCTCTACAGAACCGTGCTGCTGTGCAGATGAAAACTCCAATCCCATTCCAGTTCTTTCTCTCCCTCCAGCATCATGGAGTATTGCCCCAGAGAGGGAACGGGACAGGGAGTGGGTAATCCTACCTGCAAAGCAGTTACAAGTTATTGTTTAGTGTTAAAGTGACTCCTCATTTTATGGGATAAAGTTGAAAATGCATCTTGTTACCTTCAGCTCTGTTTTTCTCATCTCCATGTCGAGATCCACGGCAGTAACGTCCAGGTGGTTCAGTTTGGCCTGGTTTCTCCAACTGGGGGAGAAAAGTTCTGACCTCCAGCCCATCTCCACAGTGACTTGAGCTGAGTTTAGATTCAGAGGAACTGACTGAACTCAAGAGAATAGGAAGCAAGCATGTCTGCGACTGAAAATACAGCAGGGATGAATGAAAGTGAAACATCAAATATAAAGAACAGGATCTGGCATTTAACTAAGAATATCTATATTTAGAATAGAAGCTTGTCAAATTTTAAAAGATACTGTTTAAAATGCCTTGGGTAACACTTTACACTAAGGTTAATCTGTTAAAATTAGTTAATTTATTAACTAACATAAACTAACCATGAGCAATACATTTGTTACTGTATTTATTCATATTTGTTAACATTAGTTAATAAAAAAATACAGTTGTTCATTGTTTGTTCATGTTAGTTCACAGTGCAGGAACTAATGTTAACTAATAAAACTTTTTGATTTTAATAATGTTTAATAAATGTTGAAATTAACATTAACAAAGATTACTAAATGCTGTAGAAATGCAGTTCATGTTAACTAATGCAGTTAACTAATGAACCATATTGTAAAGTGTTAACATGTCTTGTTTGTTATATTCACTAATTGCAATTAGTGTGATGGACTGACTCCTAAAATAAAATACTTTAGTATGTTAAACAATAACCAACAATTACGACCCTCATGTCGTTCGACACCCATAAGACCTGCATTCATCTTCGGTACACAAAAGAAGATATTTTTGTTGAAATCCGATGGCTCAGAAAGGCCTTCATTGACACTACACTACAGTCTCACTACACAAAGCCCATCTCAGTGGTTCTCGAATAATTTTATGAAGTGACGAGAATCAATTTTTTACGCAAAAAAATTAAATTACGACTTATATCGTTTTTCAAAACAAACAATTTCAAAACAAAGCTTCAAACCGTTATGAATCAGTGTATCGATTCATGATTCGGAACCCCAAAGTCACATGATTTCAGCAGTTTGGCGGTTGTTTTGAAATCGGCCCATCATTATATAAGTGGTTATTTAGTTTTTTTGCGCGCAAAAACTATTCTCGTCGCTTAATAAAATTATTGTAGCGAAACTGTAGTGAGTCTTTAGCGCCTTTTATGGGTCTTGAGAGAGGAAATTACATTGGTGTCAATAAAGGCCTTTCTGAGTCATCAGATTTCAACACAAATATCTTCATTTGTGTTCCGAAGATGAACGGAGGTCTTATGGGTGTCAAAAAACATGAGAGTAAGTAATTAACTTTTCATTTTTGGGTGAACTAACCCTTTCTTTTGGGTGAACTAACCCCCTTAATCTTTAATATTCTTATAATGTTATTTTAACTAAATATAAGTATAATATTTATTTAATACATTTAATTATATTTAATACATTTAATTATACCCATACACATGTTATATACACAATTAATCATTAAACTGACTGATGTAAAACTGCCGTGTATAATGCACAGTAACAGTAATGAGTCAGCTGTGAATTCTAATAATTCACTGACTGATTCAAATGGCTAAACTGACAGAGTTTGAGACTGTTTCATGAATCTTTTGACATTCTCTTTATAAAGAACTGATTCATAAGAGCCATTGTTTTCCAAATGTGGAAAATATACTTTTGCTTTATAACTTTAAAAGATTTTACAAGTTGTTAATAAAGGAAATTTTATTCTTATTAATAAGGGCCTATTAGACCCCAGGTTTGTTAATTCTATGGCATGCGTCTCCCAGTTCTGTACACAAGGTCTGAATGTCCTAATAAAACATTATATATTTCATATTCAGATTAACACTGTCCTCCTCTCACTCATGAGGTCCTGCTAATGTTCCTTCTCACTATACTGTAACTTTAGAAACAGGCCACAAGAGACAAAACTATTCAAATGAAGAGTCAAACTGATGAGCACAATAAAAGTTGCCCCTTTTATTTTTACGACTCACTCAGCTGTAAAAGGGCACTTGACATACAAACACATTCAGGGCTTAAAGTGAAGCTATAAATTACATTTAAGCATAGGCGTAATTTGTGAGTGGGAAGGGTGGGACATGTCCCCACCACTTTTTGAAACATCTTGCTGAACAGATGAACCTAACTAATACAAACAAAACATCTCTGGTTAAGTAGAAGAGCATTATTTAATTTGTTTGTTAAATAAGAGAAGATCTAGCGCTCGTTGCCGATGTTATCATTATGGCTTATGCATACTGTGCAGTCTTCACCAGAAGAGCGCTTTAGTCTAACGCTTCACGCCGTTGCAGAGGCTTTCTATTTGTTCCAGAATGCACAAAAAGGGACAGCCCTGCTTCTGATGTACAACCACTGATGATATTCGGTTTTGATGAGAAAAAAATACGAGGGCAGTTTAGAAACAAGAACTTCTGACAAGCTTAACAAAAGACCATTAGACCATTAGGGATTATAAGCAAAGTTTGCAAATCTATGCCTTTATTCAGGTGAAAAATATTGGCACTAACGCTATATTGTTTTTAGATGCAAGAATTAAACATGAGATCTAAATCAATAAATTAACTATTGAATTGATTTCTGGACATCTTAATACAAATTTTTCTGCAATTTTTATTACATACATGTTATATTACCTCCGATTTAAAATTGCAATAGCAATGCTAACCCCTGATACACACCTGTCCCACCCACTTTTTAAAACAAAGTTACGCCACTGCATCTAAGTAAGTATGTACTGTGCATATGTACGAGTTTGAGTCTTACTCTTCTGTCAGATCCAACCGGAGGTAAAATCTGCTGTCTGTTCAGATGATTAATGTCCTTCTTACCGTTCAGATATGCACACGGCTAAAATATTTTAGAAAACAGTTAGATAAGAGTGTTGTGTGTAAGATAGTATTGTGCATGTCAAAGCATGTAAATGGTCATTACAAAATCATTCATTTAACATCACATATCATAAGATTTAAAAGTGAATCAATTGTTAGCAAGTATTAAAAAATAATGATATTTATTGTAGGATAAAAGTTTATTGTGGTATTTTCAGGAGGTAAAAAATTGTGTACCAACTGTGAGATAATACTGAAAGTATGTGTTTTCAGAATTAAAATGTTCATGGGAAGAATGTGTTTACCTGTTCAGGTGTGTAATGTAACTGAGATGTGTATATGGGTCGAGAAGGAACAGCCATAGCTCTGGAGGCAAACTGAAGAGAGCTGAGAGTTTCGGCTATTGAAGACGATTGAGATGACACTGTGACCATTAAACACGTCCGGCAGTTCCCTCCCAAACTAAATCAGACACCAAAATAAACATCAAACTCAGAAAAAGTCAATGAATTTACACAAATGTTAAAGAAAACTGGGAAATGATTATGCCGATGTTGATGATGCGCACCAGTCCCTAAGTGCTCGGGTTAGTTTGGATTCTCTGTATGGGATGTGCTGTGACCCCGAAGAGCTAAGGGCAAAAATCACCTAGAAAGAAAGGAAGGATTGTAATTTTCTGAATTTACCAGGACAAAAATATTTTTATATTATTCCATGTCCAAAATGACTCTCATATTGTGGAATTTTTCTTTAAAACACAATGAGAAAATTCTTAACAGGGAAGAAGAGGCCTCAACATTATCTAAATGTAAATAATCAGACGAAGGCTGATATTCAGCAGAATTTTCTCTTTTAGATGTGACATGACACCCCCCTTCCCTAAATGGAAAGCTACGTAACCTTAAAGATCATTTCCTGTGTCTAATTTCCTGCATATGGAGCCAGCACATTGATATGATTAAGATAGGGCCTTTAGACTGAGAAATAATCACTGGAGTATGTCTTCAGATACTCAAAACAAACCCTGCTCTTCAAAAATGCCCTTAGTTTGACCGGGACAACAGTGATAATAAGATAGAACATGCTGCTTTTTTTGCTGACATGTTCGATGTACTAACATTTCCGAATATGGCGAGGGAGCGTTTCAGCATCTTGGTCTCGTGAGGATTTTCATTTGTGGAATTGAAAGTTCTCTTCACGTCAGGAACCACAGAACTACGACACTTACGTGGCAGTAAGACAGAAAGAAAGAGTAAACATTACAACTGAAACTGAGTTATTTGTCACCTAAACCTGCGTATTTTTAAGATGTTTAACCACATGATCAAACATGATTATGACTGTGAGATTGCTTTTCTACAACAATTCATCAGCAAATTAACATACAATATTTACATACATACAGCCATACTCTCTAAACAACACACTTTAGGTAGCCCCAGAACGGTCTTTTTTAAGGTTTGTTTTTTTGTTAGCCAGGGAACTTTTCTTGATGGAAATAGAATGCTAGTTTTTGGTTAGTACAAAGTTATTCTAACATTACTTTAATGTTTTACTAAGTTACTATATTACTGTTTAGTGGGACATTAGCCTTTTTTTTAGATGAACATCATGTTCTCTTCATTTTTAGGTTAGCCTATTTAAAATAACTACCTTGCAATGTTCTGGGAACATTATTTTTATGGTTGCAAAATAATAACCTAAAAATAATATGTTCAGGAACGTTACTACTGGTTTCTCAAAAAATAACCAAATGGAAACCAAATACTAATATCAGGGGAACGTTCTGTGTTTTCTGGGACATTTCATGATTGAATCAATGTTTTTGAATGAATCTGCTGCTGAATGAATGATTCAAATACTTGTAAAGCATTGTGTAGCATATTACTCTAATTTTTAAAGTAAAATTCTTGTATGCGGTTCCCGAATTCAGCAAGTCATTTATTTTTTTATTCCTGAATACATCAGTGTGTCTGAACAAATCAGCTGAATGAATAAGTTAATAAAGAATCATTCATTAATGACTTTTAAGATTTGTTTGTAAAGACACCACCTATACGCTTATTGATATAATCACATAGCCCCATTTTCTTCTTTAAGTGTAAACGTAAAAAAAATAGTAAGTAAAAAACCTTTCAAATGTTATAATCCGACAGTCAATAGTGATCAATAAATCTCTCACAAAAAATATAATAGCTGTTAGAATGATCAGACACATTTCAACATGTAAACTTACTTTTCCTGAGCTTGCCAGATCCACCTAACAAAGAGCAACAATCATGTGAGTTTCCTAATTCTTTATTACTTCACAGAAATATGCTGCTTACCACAAGAATGCCAAGATGTCACGCAGAGAATACCTAATATTTCAGTTATGCTAAAAGGAGTCTCCGATGCTATCATCTTACCAGAGTGAGTTTGCTGGCTGTCAAAACTCCCTCTGCAACCATTCAACAAAAATACACACAAAGGGAGATGGTTAATCAGATTTGTAGTAATAGAATATAATTACACTGCAACACTGTGAGCTTGCAACACAACCACTGCAGGGGGTACTGGGAGACCCTGTGGGAGGCTCTGGTATGTTCATATCTCTCTACAATAACAATCAGACTGCAGGCAGAGGTTCCTAGAGCTGACTAATGCGTAGGGGGTCGATTGAGGGGAGTTATTGACTGACAAATGGACTGAGTTACCCAATAAAAACAAGTAAAAATGTCAATAACTCTCCAAAAACATCTATGAAGAATTTATTTTACAAATGTAATAAGATAATAAAAACATGGCAAAATTGCAAAAACATAATTCAGAGAAAAGATGTTTATGTTTAGAAAATATAAAAGCACCAACCAGGGGACTGGGCCATTGTGTTAATGACCACAATGTTAAATACCACGTGGGATCGGCTTGGAAAATCTCCCTTTGAGATCCCTGTAGAATTTTAGAATGGTAGGAGTCTAAATTAATTGACTGCAACTGAGACCACTCTGATCATTATAGTTCAGATAAAATAGTGCTTGTTCATCATCAGCTCAGATTGAGTTAATGGCTCAGTTACCTGTATGCCTGAGGGCGGAGCCACGACGATGCACCTGTAGCAGATCCTGGGCGGAGCTCACCTCCACCTCCGTCAACCCATCGAGATGCACCACCTCCTCACAGTCACGCACCCAGATCACCTCACTCCCCTTCGGATCCTGAGCGGATGCAAGAGACACAGGAGCATCTGAACACCTGCGGTTATACTGAGTGTGAATTTTCCCCTATTTTAGTTTTTCAAAGCCTGGGATTTTATAGAATTATGAAATGTTTTTGATCAAAGTGACAGTAAAGACTTTTAAAATTATTACAAAAAAAAATCTATTTCGAATAAATTGTCTTTCTATTTTCAGATTCCTGAAGAAATTGTGATAACCTTACAGATCACATGCGACCACATTTGAAATTCATAAATGAATGAATGAGGCATTTATATAGCGCTTCCATATCTACTACTGTACACCCAAAGCGCTTTACACCTATGTCAGGGGTCTCTCCTCAACCACCGCCAGTGTGCAGCATCCACTTGGATGATGCGACGGCAGCCACAGTACAACGGCGCCAGAGCGCTCACCACACATCAGCGATAGGTGGAGAGGAGAGAAGGTGATTGAGCCAATTCAGTCGATTGGGATTATTAAGAGGCCATGATTGGTAAAGGCCAGTTGTAAGGGCCAAAAAAATTAATGTGGTTTTTCTGTAAGGAAATAGAAATGTAACCACATTCAATAACCACAAAATCAGCATATCATGTGACACTGAAGACTGGAGTAATGATGCTGAAAATTAAGCTTTGCCATCACAGGAATAAATTACATTTATTTTAAACATGAAAATAGTTATTTAAAATTATAGTATTTTTTTCCACAATATTAGTGTTTTTAATTAGAATACTCTAATGTTAATGATTTTTTTAGTTATTTATTGAGACTTTCTTCAAAAACATTTTGCTAAGGGGTCATGAAGTGCATTGTTTTATGTTTCCTGGGGTGCACTTATAATGTTAGAATGCTTTTTACAAAAAAATTGACAAAAACGTCATAATTTATAAATATAAAAGGCATTTTTCCTACCCTGCCTCTGCTGTGAATGCACTGTTTTAAGGGGCGTGTCTGCTCTGAGAGTGTGCTGTGATTCCCACTGCTTTCACATCTTTCCATTTGAAATGCTATTACTCTCTCTTTTAGCACATTTTTACTATTACAGCTCTCATGGTTAACTAATCGTAAAAAGTGTTGAATTACATTTCGATCTATGGCATTATATTTAGATCAATGGCAATATTGTAAGATTGTGGCATGAAAGGTTGCAGAGTTTCTGTACACTAACAAATGCTTCAATTTTCACTAACAGTGCAGACATGATATGGTAAAGAGATTTGTTGAATAAAACAGATAAGCTCTTGCTGTTCACAGCTTCAGCGTGTTCCTTGAACGATTGCAAAGGAAGCTTCCTTTGATCTCTTTCTTTATAGAATTGAATCACGTTAAATAAATATTTTCATCCAACAATGCAAGTTGACATTTAGTCACTGGTTTGACTTACTGACATACACAGACAAAGAACATCTGACTGTAAATGAATCATTACATTTCAGATCAGGCATTAGAATAAACAGTTACTTACCTGTTGTATTACTGTCGAGCCCAGACACTACACAATATTTTGTAATTCTCAACGGTATGTTTATTGCTTGGAAGTATTATCTGGTTTAACACTAGGACTATTTGATGCGCAATTTGGCGGGGCTAAACTGTCAGCGTTGATCTTCTTTTTGTCTTTGATCTTCCTCTTGATGTTAACTCTGCCTGTTGTCAGTAAAAGCTCTTATTGGACTAACAAGGAATTTTTCAGTTCTGAAACTTAATATGCTTACAGTATGATGACCTCTAATATGTCAAAAGCTCAAGGAAAATTAGATTTCTCAGTTCATGACCCCTTTGAATCTTTAACAGTTTAGTATGGGGAACACATATTACTATGAACTATGATTGTTGCCTCAATAAACTCCTAATTTACTGCTTATTAATAGTTTGTTTTTGTAGCGTTTACATTTAGGAATGGGGTAGAATAAGGTCATGCTGAATAAGGCATTAATATGTGCTTTATAAGTACTAATAAAAAGCCAATATGCGAGTACTATGCAAGCTATATAAGCAACTAGTTAACAGTGAGAATTGGACCGTAAAATAAAGTGTTTCCAAAAAATCTTACTGGCCCCAATTTTAAACAGTAGTGTGTATATACTAAATGACATTCCTGTAACTCAAAGAGTTACTGCAACTCCTCCTTTAAAACTGCATCAAGATCTATACTATGAGGCTTGTGACTCTACAGAATGAAAACACAGGACAATCAAGACATTTCTTGAACCTGAACCATTTCTTTCTGTTTTTGAAAAATGAGGATATGAATAAAATCATCTTTAAAAAATAATAATTATGATTGGTTCAATAACAATTTATTTAAATACACTATAAATTACTTACCAATAGGTCGTAAATCTTTTCATTGAAGATGTGGTAGAATGACACTCTGATTTTGCAGTGAGATATCTTAGGGGCTGGATTATTCAAATTAAGGCTTGTTCAAAGAATGCTAAACATTGGATAGTTGTGCAGTGAATAACTAGTAGAAGGTTACTGCAATATAATAAAATAATAATAATACATTTTATTTGTATTGCACTTTACATTTGGAACAAATCTCAAAGTGCTACAGTTAAAAATCTCAATATGTGCTATACGTCTCCCTTATCTGACAAAAAAGGAGAAATCCTAGTTAAAATGTGATTTCCTAAATCCAATAGCTTGAAGGTTTGATACAAGTAAAGATATCCTCAGCAGCGCGGCTGATGATGCCTCTGTGTTTGGCTAAAACGCTGCATCCCTGCATGGCGTGAGTCTTACCGCTGCCTGGAGAGCCATAGACAATTACACAGCCATTATAACCCTGCATTAGATACTCCACCAGAGACTGGGACAGAGAGAGAGAGAGAGAGAGAGAGAGAGAGAGAGAGAGAGAGAGAGAGAGAGAGAGAGAGAGAGAGAGAGAGAGAGAGAGAGAGAGAGAGAGAGAGAGAGAGAGAGAGAGAGAGAGAGAGAGAGAGAGAGATTAGCATCATTGATAGGTATAATTGTTGCTAATGAAGAACATTCTGCAAACCTTTGTTGTTGATTCATAAACATCTCTCTGAGACGCCTCCTCATTTAAAACTGCATCAAGATCTATATTATGAGGCTTGTGACTCTGCAGAATGAAAAGACATTCACTTAAACCATTTCTTTCTGTTTTTGCAAAATGAGGATGATGAATCTAATTAATTAGATCTCATTTTATTCAACACTCACCCTTCCAGTGTCAACAACTACTCTGTTGAGATGTGTCACTTTAATGGAGGCTCTGGGTTCATCTAAAGAGACAGAATGTTCTGCTTTGCTTGCTGAGGAATTGAACATTTTTGGTTAAATATATTTGCTTACAGAAATCAACATCAGAACAATGGGAAAAGGTACACAAATCTTCTGTAAGTCCAGCTGCATATTAAACATGCTATATATTTTTGTGTAAGTGCATGTTCTCACGGGCACACAGACGGACGACCACTCTGAAACTTTTCTCTGAGTTTAGGTTTTTATCTACCCCAGACATCTTCGAACTTTGGATTCTTGTCCAGTGGATAAATGCTGCTCATAGTAGACAAAGATAAAGATATGAATGCGTGATGTTAATCATAAACAAGAATGTAAATCTATGAATGTAGTAAAAGCATGCTTTTTGGTCTAATATAATTTAAAAAATATAATCAGTATTGGTTTTATACAAAATTTGATTTAATAAAATGTTTACCATATTGTAAAATACTGTATATATGATTTAAATAAAAAGTATGAACAATAATATGTATTCATATTGGTAAACATTTACATACTAAACCAATACAATACTTTCTACTGAGTTTTGGTAAAATATAGGGACGCATGATGATTCAATCATAGTCAATACAGACCTGCACTGTCTTTTATAAACACCATCATTTCATCAGGGTAACACATATGACTCTTAAATAATGCAATTAACATTAAAAATTAAAGTGTAAGACAAGAAATGCAATGTAGGCTATATTTAAGAAAAAGAAGAAACTATTTAAAAATAGCCTACCATAAACGACCGTGCTCGTGCTAATCTACCTACTTTAAATGTTGCATTTATGTATTGAAATGACTAAAACCACTTGATATTATTATAATTAAAATGATTTAGACAACATATAAACTTAGTTTTCTAATAAAGTCGATCCTGTATCCCACAGTTGACGCACTTAAAACAATAAATGTGAGATAAGATCATTTGAAAGACTTAACTTACCTCTGTTCAACTGCTTCAGCTGTTTCTTTATGAAATCAAGACGCCGTCTCTCCAGAGCACATTATTCCTGGAATAACATCCTTGGAATCCCATTTCAGATAATCAGACCGTCTCTGTAGAAATGCAAATATCTCACTCAGAGTGTTGCTGACATGTTTTTGTTTTAACAGTTTGAAAGGTCCTGTTGTTCATCACTCCTCACCTCAGGTCGAGCGTTGAATTGGCGTTTCGATGATCCACGCGCTCGCCTCGCGGTAAGGCGCGCGAACGCTTCTCTGTGTTTAGGATGTGCCGAGAATGTTTGAGCCAACTATTGAAACCCATACAAAAAAACTGGATGTAGGCTATTTTGTACTTTAGTAGTTATAGTAGTAGCAGGTTATAGGCTAGTCATATAGTCATAGTAGTTATAGTGGAGGAAATATGTTATAATTTTCCTACTTCAACAGTATTATGTTATTCCATCTTATTGGGGTCCATTAACTGTTTGGTTACCTATATTATTCGAAATAAATATGCTTTTGTGTTCAGCAGAAGAAAGAAATCATACATTGGAACAACATGGGGGTGAATAAATTACAGAATTCAAATTTTGGGGTGAACTATCCATTGTATGGAATAAATACATCCAATCAGCTTAATCAATAGCTTAATCATACACGTAGTAACTTACTTAAAAAACACAACTTAACCAAGCCTAAGATGGTTTTCTGGTCTTAGATATTTTAAGATTGTGTAGCTGGTACACATATTTTCCAAGCCAGATCAAAGAATCAACCAACAAATCAGTTCAGACCACAAAATAATCTTATGCTGCTTTAAGATGTTTTCCCCCGGTTTGAATAACCTTTCAACCCTGCATCTTGCATGGAATTCTGCAGACTTTTTAGTTTAATAAAAGCTTTGCTTTCAAATAACCATGAAGCATGGCTATATTTATTGATAAAGTATCACATTTTCAACCATACCACACTGTTTTACACCCAGCCAGAGGTTGCCGGAGCTCCAGCCTGGAATTCCTGTGTGTGACATGGCTTATGGCTGTTCCTCTTGACCCCTGTACCTCTCCTCCAGCACTATCCTTTACTGCTCCTTTACAAGGTGCTAGGAGGAAGAATGTGCATCATAAAACGGGATGTTTAAGATTCTGATGCCCCAAAGCAAACAATAGAAACCACACTTACCCATTGGGGGAAAAATATTTGATATAACTCTAAAAAAAACATTATTGTCAATATATAGGCTACACTGTTGGACATATTGTACAATTTGCACCGTTCCATGAAGATGTCCTTTTCCTCTTCTCATTAGTCTTGTATGTTGTACTGTACCAGCGATTGGTGAGGGAGACAAAGCGGCAGGAAAGGAATGATGGGACACCCTTTTTTGCTGCCATTGCCAGCTGTGTCAGTGACAAAGGGCAGAGAGTCTCTGTATATTGCTGTCTTAGTCTAGTATAACTGTGTCAATTCATCTGACATTTGCCCTTTCCCTAGAACTACAATGAGAAAAAAATTTTTATGGCTAATATTATGTATTTCCTCGTTATTTTATGGTTAATAACAGGAATGCATAAAATCCAATTAAATATGAACATCGTTTACGTCAAATTATTTAATATAAGATAACAAAGCATTAAAACTATCAAGATATTTATATTCTAGACCCAGAAAAGTCATGTACTTTTTATAGTTATGCCACACTCTAAAATGTTAATATGGAATGTTATCACATAGAATTTGAGTAAAATTAAAATTCTTGTTCTGAGTCTAAATCATTATCCACAAATAAACACAAATGACTGGAAAAATCATGTAAATTCATTGGTCAAAAAGATGCATGTTCTGCTCTTAAAACTTTTGGAATTCTGAAAATGAATTTGTGTATCGTTATGGACAATGGGAGGCCTAGGAGTCAAAAAGGTTGAGAGCCACTGCTTTACTATCGACTAGCCTGACGTGGTCATACTCAATTCTAGTCAGAATATGAATTGCCCGACCTAAAAAATGTGTGGGCGGGGCTAAGTTCGGCTGGCATCCAGGCTACTAGCGACTCAGACTAAATAGTGCAAATCACACCTGTAGATGGCAGTATAAGCTTTACAATACTACACGAGATGGTACAGTTTTATTTCTGAAGAGGTGACCCGCATTGCACAGAAAGATTAATTTATCTCCTCTCAGAGTTTGTATGATTATATAAGAATACACGTAAATTAGATTATGTAATACATATGCCTCTTTACGCATGTTTCTGAAGAAAAAATAACTTATTGAATATATTGTACGATTATGATTTTTTAGGAAATGGATATTACATACACACACATACATATACACATATATATTTTTTGTAACAAAATGTACTAAATAAAATAAAAAATAAACATGCATTCTGTATAATCCCTCTTATTTTGTTAAAATAATTCACATTTTCAAAAATTCTGCAAGCAGTTCACATACTTTTTCTTGCAACTATATTCAGTTCCCTCCACTGATAATGGCACCTTTGGTAAATATAAGCAAAGGCTGTGAAATAAATCTGCATTTTTTTATCGAATAGAAACTCTTATAAATAAAATATATGCAAAGTATATTCCTAATCATATTTGTGACCCTGGACCACAAAACCAGTCATAAGAGTACATTATTTTAAATTGAGCTTTATACATCATCTGAAAGCTGAATAAATAAGTAATATTTGGCCAAGATACAACTATTCGAAAATATGGAATCTGAGGGTGCAAAAATAAATAAATAAAAATCTTAATATTGAGAAATCCACTTTTAAAGTTTTACAAAGTAAGTCATTTGCAATGCATATTCCCAGTAGTGATACATTTTTATATATTTTTAAGGTAGAACATTTACAAATTATCTTCATGGAACATGATTTTTGGCATAAAAGAAAAATCTGTAATTCTGACCCATACAATGTTGTCTAGTATTTTGTGGTCCAAGGTCACATTTATGTTTTTTTTTTAGCAGAACAGGGTGACTAGGAAGATGAAATTGTCCAGACATGACTTCCTGTTCCACAGGAGTATAAATATGAGGTAACACAAAGGCCAAATTCCCTTAATTATTCATCACAATGAGTAAAACCAATAAGCTTCACAAAAATAGAAAGTGGCCCATTATTACAATTAGTGGAGGGCTCTGTATACATATACACACACACACGTTTGAAAAACAACAAACATTTGACATTTTAAATATTAAAATGTATATTTTTAGAAAAAAAAATGCTAAACTGGTTTTGATAAACTAAGCTGCCAGTTTGGGTTGTGGACTGGATTGACCTTTGAACAGCATTTGTAAAAGTAGTTCTGCTGGAACCCCCCCAGACCGGATTCCGGTTGCAAAGTGGGTCAGGGGGAGAGAGGGCTCACCTTTCCTTGGTAGTGAATTTATTGCAGGCATCTTACATGTCACACAATCTCACAGGATATAGATTATAACCAGCTACAGCTCAGAGACAGTTTAAAAGCTTCCAACCCAAGTTCTAGAGTGCTCAGGGTTGTAGAACTTCAATAGAACCCCAGGGGCTTCAGAACTTCACTTGAGTGTTTTCTGAAAGTTCTAGACCCAAACACATTCTCTGGGAACTCCAGAGACTTGGATGAATCATATCTCCAGAGCTGTGCGGGATGTGGCACAGGCAAGAAACAAACAGCAGTGCTACATTCAAACAACTGTCACGGCATGTCAAATGAAACCTGCGTCTGCTTATGCATCACGCGTGAGAACACAAAACGAGATGTGATTCTTGGGATGTGCATATTAGAGCAGCACGATTCAAGGAAACTGCACCAGAGGAGAAACTCAACACTGTTCTTCCGTGCCAGTCACATCGCTCTTGAGATCTGTTTAAACAGCAGGATACGGATAGAACTCAGTGGATGACAGGGTTTGTTTAAACCACAGCCTTGGAGAAGTATTAGTGCGGAAATGGATCTCAGCTGCCAGATCCGAGCAGGTGGAAGCCGGGTAGGGTTCTCTAACCCTTACGTAAATGAGGAGAAGTTTTAGAAATGTGAGGTAATTCTCAAGGGAGGTTGGGCCTAGTGATAGTTCACTCAATGTCATTTACTCATTTACTCACCCCCACGTCATTCCAAACCAGTTTGACATTCTTGCTTCTTAGAGACAGTGTTTGTGTTAACTAAAACTATGAAAAAGTTTTTAATAATTGAAATAAAGCTGAAATAAAAATTCTTTCAATTTTACGTTAAGTAAATTGTCTCAAAATTACTAAAACTTAAAAACAAATGAAAGCCAAACAAATAAAAAATAAATAAAAAACAAATGACAAAAAGTACATAAAATGACTAAAACCTAAACTTAAATATAAAAAAGAAAAATGAAAAGCTAGTTCAAACTAAGGATTAATAAAAACTAATAGTAAATGAACACTGAGAAGATAGTTTGAAGGCAAACAACACTGGATCTGAGACTTTACGGACTATCCGTTTATAGACCAATGTTTTTTTGTTTGTTTTTGTTTTTTCTTTAAAATATCTTTTTGTGTTTCGCAGAAAGTGCACATGAGGTTGAATACCATTTTTGAAATTTGAAACTATCCTTGTAGTGTACTTTAGATCTCCAGCTATGAATTTACCCAAAAGAAAGAACAAACCCAAGAGAAATCAGACAGAATTATAAAATTCTTCCAACTTTAATCAGTTCAAAAAGATTCACAACAAATGCAACACAGAGTAAAGGGGAAATTCACCACTGATCATCAGTATTTGGATTGGTACATTCTTCTTTCTAATGAGAATGTTGGTATTTAGGTCTTTTTCTCTGAACAAAAATCTTGTTCTATTTTGACAGGACTTTAAGTTAAAAATGAAAAATGCAAAAATACAAAATTAAATGTAAACTGAGATTTATTTTGCTCTAAGTAGTGTCCTGCAGCACTACAGCATGGTAAACAATGTAAATTAGTACAATTCGGAAAAACTCCAAAGCAGTCTCTGAGTGAATTAACATGAGCAGTTATAAAGGTGTAGCCTACAAGAACCCATAAATATTTCAACCACTTTTTTAACTTCAATTTAATGAAAGCTCACAAAAGGAGCAACCGTCCTCATTGAGGAAAACAAAAAACCTGATGTCGGCTTAGCGACAACACACGCACGCTCGCACACCCACAACAAAACAGGACGAAACATCTGCATGTTCCCATGGTAGTAAAGATGCTGTACAGTGATGCTGATATGAAACACATAGAGGGCTGATAAACACTACTGTGTAGTAAAAGCAAACGGAGCGCCGCTTCGAAGTCCCACTCACAACCACAACAGCATCTATCATAACGTTCAACTCAGCGATCTGCTTCACATTCTGCTGAGAGCTACTTTAGTCCCGAGCCATTTCTGGCTTCCCAACACACACAAAATGCTGGCCAATGAGCACACAGCACCTCTGCAAACTTACCAATCACAGACATTCGCTGACATTCTCATTGGCTGGATCAGGTGTGCTGCTCATTGGCCCACACACTGACACTAGGTACCATCTACCCGCTGCCAGACCACATACAGCTCTCTGCAAACACAACAAACCGCACTCTGGTCTTTATACATGATACTATACATAAACAAATACATTATGTGGAAGGAGAGGAGGAAATAGAAGGGGAGAGGAGCAATGGGAAAAAAAAGCCAGCACAAGTGAGTTAATTGTACAGATGTGACACTTCATGCACCGTTCGGATTACAGTGACCAAACGTAAGCAGTTAACAATGGAAAGGTAATACATAAAAGTGTCTGTATGAAACGCGTACTATGCAAATAGGGCCACTGGGTGACGGTATCGTTTACGTATTGGCATTGTTTTGGTCAAGAGACAGCCAAGTGCAGAAATCACCTCCTCACAGGAAGAGCCTAAAGTACTCACACACACACACACACTTTTGAGAAAACACACAGCTGGCCCACAGAAGAGCAGTCACAACATCGCTTTAGTTGTGTGTTTAGTTTGTTTAGGAGTCAGCGAAGTGTGTGTGCTGTGTGTTTGCATGCGAACTCAGTCGCACATCTCCTCTGGTATTTCATGAGGGTTGAGGATACCAGGCACAGACATCTGGAGCTTGTGTTTCTCCTCCTGGGCCTGACGCAGTGAAGCCTCCCTTTCCTCCAGAAACAGATCAGAGGTGTCCTCGCCTGCAAACTCCTGCAGGTACACAAAGAAACGTGTGAGCATTTTGTGGGTTCTGCTTGCACGATTGCTCTGCCAGGGCGCTGTCATCTCTGACATAATCGCCCTCTCTCCATCTCACACACACCCTCTGTCCCTGTGCACTCCACATGACCCATATAGTTACACCATACTCCAGGATCCCTTAAAGGTCAAAGGGACGGCACGCTTTCTCTCAAGCCATATCCATTTCCTCAACCCACAAACTCTCATCTACATAAACACTATTTCTACTGAACAGATCTATTTGCACATTACAAAGACAACATATTTAATTAACCATTATCATACCATTAATTATTATTACGGTTCTCATTGGATAGATAGCTCACCTTGATCTGTACAAGGAAATCCCTCAAGTGTTCTTTGAATGCTGGGATGTCTTGGTTTAAACTGAACAGGCCGGTCACAAATACTTTCACCTGGGCACTACAAAGAAAAAGAAAACAAACATATAATCAGAAAGGAAACACTAAGGGTGCGTTCACACTTGTAGTTCGGTTAGTTTGGTTAGTTTGGTCCGGACCAAAAAACAAAAACAAAACATAGTCCTGACCCGCTTAGCGTTCACACTGGCATTTTTAACAGCAAACCTAAAGTAACCGAACCAAAGGCATAGGGAGACGGTCACAACCTGATTGATCGGCTTATATGACGTAGGAGCTCGCTTACCGAACATTCGAAACAATGCTGTGTGCTGGATTAAACGCCATCATTTTATGCGTGTACATATGGCATTATTTTTACCAGCTGAGAACCCATGAAGAGTTCATGAAATGTTCAAAACATTCAAAACAGCTGTGCTGGATTAAACGCGGTCATTTTATGCGTGTGGCATTATTTTTACCCGCTGAGAACTCATGAAGAGCTCATAAAATGTTCAAAACGGCAGCAGGACTTCCTCCGTTGTGCAGAAAAGAGACGGCCGTTCTGTCGTCTGTACCTGCTAATAATGGGCAACATGGGTCCTTTGATGAGAATAACCAGGTATGCTTTTTGTGCGTTTTTTTCTAGCATTTTCGAAACATGCTCGTCGGACCAAATATTGATGAGGCACTTCCTCGTTGCTCCACGTTTGCCCTCTAACGTTAACGTTACTCATTTTGGATACACCGATCTTTCCGCGTCGTCAAATCAGCTGACTATGGGTCGAATCTTGTGACATCACGTCCAGTTTTTGGTCTGTTTACATGTCTTTGGTCCGTGTTGCGTTCATATATCAATTGAACCGCACCAGAGTTCGCTTGGAAGCGGACCGAGACCCATCTTTTTGGCGGTCTCGGTCTGCTTGTTTGGTGCGTACCAGGGTTCGGATGGCAGCGTTCACATATGTTCAAATGAACCCGACTAAACGAGCAAACGCACCAGGGTTCGTTTTAATCGAACCAAACATGACAAGTGTGAACGCACCCTAATACAACTAGATAAACAGTCCTAAGCATTTAAAAAAGGCGGCTGCTGGACATAAAAACATTACTAATAAATCTCAGAGCAAGCTGTCTACTGAGAGGGAAAAACACAACTTATAGCTGAAAGATATGTTGTGTAAAATTTAACCAAATGCAATGAACTTAACCTGCACGTTCTTTAATAAGTGCACATGTTAAGACAACACCTGCCAAGAACATACAATAGCCCCAAATGTTTTGTAACGTCTCATTTTCCATTACATTACACAACAAAATCTCAAACCAAGTGACATTTATATTTACAATATAAAGCCACTATAATTCTAAAAGTGACATTTATATTTAAGATATAAAGCAACTATAATTATAAAAGTGACATTTTCATACAGTCAATCCAGATGCAGTCTTCAGTGTGCGCAAGTTTTTGTGAAGCATTAGTTTGTAGGATACTCACTCTTGTAAGTGGGGGAAAGCTGATTTGAGCAAGTTGGCCACATACTCCTGGATGAACCCTTGGTTGTTTACTGGGTTTGTGGGGTTCAAAGTTGCACTGATTTTTCCTTCCTCAACAAGGTTAAACATGTATGCCAGAATAGAAGCGTGCATGGTCAAACCTGCATGGCAAATTTGCAGAGGTTGAACATTTCAAGTCATTTACAGATTTAATCATGTCAATTTAAAAAAAAATATATATTTTTTCATATAAATAATAAGAACAGTCTAACAAGGTGGCTATAACTTATTTTAACTGGATATAAATCAGAAAAATATCTGAGCAGTTTTAAAATATATATATATATATATATAATATACATATTTTGATTATATAAAATTATAATAAACCATTCATAAAACTAATTTATAAAACAATAATTTTAGAAATTTAAATTAAATGTTAATTCATTAAATGGATTCTTCTGCACTATTTTAATGATTCATCTGGAAAAACCTTAACATTCATGATGCCTGCATGGTTACACAGTGTTCAGGCAAAAAATGAGAGCGGGGAGGGGTGGCCAGTACTGACCGGCTGTATGTGATGTATCCGTGACAACGGAAAAGATGTGTTGTAGGATGTCACAGAAGTATGTCTGATAGAAGCTCTGAGCTGCTGCCTCCTCCTGCGCCACGTTCTGCAGCAGTGTGTAGAGAATCTGAAGGCCTACATGACATACATTTTATAACAAACAGTTGTTATATGCATATTATGATAAATGATTTTGGGTGAATCTGACATCTAGCTGTGATGAATGCATCCTTGTTCTCACCAGTGTCTGCAACATTTCTCATTGTGTGTTTAAAAGCCCATATAATGGAGTCAAGCACAAGCTTAAACTGGGCTGGTGGAATTGCCAGGAATGCTGGGAAACAGTGAGAGTTCACCGCCTGCAGCAGGTAGAAGAAATGCGTCCGATGTTCGGGGTATTCTTCAAAGTCCTAAACAAAAATAAATTATGAATTATAATATAAACAAATAAAAATAAAGAATATTATGCACTTTGAAATTCCAAACAATAGATATATTTCAAAAGATTCTTCAGAAAAATAAACAAATGCAGTCTGGTTTTAATAATACATGTCGATAGAATATTAAATATTTAAATCATAGACTCTTGATGGATACATAATTGCAGCTTACTTTGTTGATCATGTTTAATGTGCACTCAAACACTGCATCAAATATCTGAGGGATCTCTCCAGTAATGTGTCCACCCAGTTTATTTACGATTGTTGCCATGGTACTAAGCACTTCCGGTTCTCTTGCTGCTGGGACATTGCGCTGGTAATCAATGAGCACAGCATCCAACAGCGGAGGGACAAAGTTCTCCCCGACCTAGAGTACGAACAATAAACACGCATGAGCAGACAGGCTTAAAGGATGAGCGGATGAGTGTGTTGTGTAAGGACAGCCTTAATCTAAACAGGTCCAGACTGACAGACCTGAAGCACCTATAACAGAATTATCTGCAGCACAGAGACAGAAATGCTGGATCTAACAAACATACAAGACCCAAAATCCTTAAGCTAAGGAAAAAAAAAAAAAAAAGTCTCATGATGCATAACATCTCTAAAAACAAGATTTTAGTTAAAATATTTGAATGCGTAAGGGAAAGTTCATATCTTGAATCCGGTCACAATTTCTAATATTTTTTTCTTGCCATCAATAGTTAACTTTAAATGTGTGACAGTTTTAAAAATATATAGAACATTTTAAAGTTTGGTTTATATAATTTGTCACACTGAAAAATAAGCTACATTCATATTTGTTGATTTTTTTTTTTTTTAAATCTATAAATTGTAGAATGCAGAGAATGCAGTTTAAGATTGAGTATGTCAACTTAACATTTAACAGCTTGATTTTCGACCATATTTTCCATACAGACCCTTTGCCTAAAAGTTGGGATGCACCGAAATTTCAGACAGTGAAAATGGCATTTCTTTTTTTTGGCCAAAAGAAGAAAAAAAAAGGCAGAAAATATATGCTGCCCCTTAGTGTTTAGCGCTCAGGTCTCACTCCACTCCACTCATGTACAGCTTATGCTCATCGGAAAAGTTAAGTCTGCTCAAATTACTCACAGACATGAAGTTTCTACATCGCTGTAGACTTGTTTCTGTTTGCACTCGCCATACTGTGCTGTAATATAGTGTGGTATAGCCGTGCTGGGCAACACTGGTGAAATTACGCTACCCTCTGGCTCACTGATCCGTGAACTGAATCAATGCTACGCTTTGCTCTGCTCTGCTCACATGTTTTGATAATAATAGCTTCGAAGGACTACACAATATTTACTTCGAAGAACTACACATAATTGGTCAAAAAATTTAAATCTGTTACATCTGTTGCATAGAGCTGAATAAACACTGATATGTTAATAAAAGGGTGGTTATTTATTTTATTGCAATTATTGTATTTCTTAAATTCAGTATCATTAAAATGACTGAATTTCACAAAAAGTCTAATATTAAAACAATGATACAAAAAAGGGTAATTCAAAATAAGAAATAAATCATTTTTTAAAAGCATTTTCAGTTTTGGCCGAGAATTTTCATTTCGGTACATCCCTACCTAAACGCTGTTTTTTTGTCTCACCATCTGTGGGTCATTGGAGCGGCTGACCCAGCCTGAGATCAGCTTCAGAGTCTCTCTCTTCACCGTGCGCATGCTCCTTATGAGAGGCTGCTTTGTCACCATCTCACCTAGAAAAAAATAAATAGTACAAATTAAAGGAACAGACATAAACATAACACTTGTGGTTCTTGAGTGCAGACTTTTATATAATGTTTATGCCATTGTGTTAAGTATTCAGAGAAAGTCAGACTCTCTCATTAGTAAGAATTTTCTTTAGGCAATTATTTAGTTAAACTTGTTCTAGCTACAATGCTATATATAGCTGCTCAGAGACTCGGACAGCCCTGTAATGGACCGCTGTTCACACACACAGCATTTTGTCTTACAGCTGAGTGAGTTTGTGCAATCAGACTGACTTCAGGTTTAATGCAGATCTATTTCATTTTGAGACAACCAACAGAGATGCATACGCACACATGATATATACATGGATATGGTAACTCTAGAATTAAACTTACTCTTTGTCTTAAACACATGTGATAATACAATCTGAAAAGTACAGAGACATGATTGTCTAAAGAAAAACACACCATTGGTCTGGATGGCAGCAGAGATGTTTTCACTGAGGCACTTGTATACATTGAGCATATCCAGGTAGATGCGACCCAGCTGAATTACAAAAGGATGTCCCACGGCTTTACACGCTCTAACGTTGGTCTTCAGGATGCTACCCAACTGCTTTACTGTCTCCGGGTCTTTCAGGATGTCCACATTCTGCAGTAGGAAAATAGCATCAATTTAAGGTCAGTCTTAAAAATTAGTTTAAAAAGATTAATTGAACAAAATTTGCCGTTTGAAAAAAATAAATAAATATAACCATCACACCTTGGTGGCTTGCTGAATAATGCTGTCCCACACCTGGTTAGGCAACAACATGTACTTCTCTATCAGGTGTTCCTGTACAGCCTGGTCTGTCTGTGCTCCAATCATATAGCCGACAGCTTCGTAAAACGTATGCACCTGTGAACATCAAATGGCCACTCAAGTCCAGCAGAGCTGAAAGAACTTCTCCTCAAATGTTTTATATTTTTTATTCAAGCGTAATGTGTCAGTGGAGTGGGCTAACTGAGACAGATGGGGTTTATTTGATACCTGCTGGGGCTGCAGGTCACAGATGATGGTGTTGATGTTGTTGAGGATCTCATCAATGAAGGGCATCACCTCTCCCACCTGCACCTGCACAAAATGCCTCCTGCACTTCTGGGCTATTTTAATGAAAGTGTCACATGCCATGTCCTGCACTCCATCATGGGTTTCTAAAAAGAATAAAGAGTTCAAATGTACCTGTAAAGGAACTGATGCAAAAGGTTTTTTTGTGTGCAAATCAAGCTAAAATTAGAAGCTCAACTTTATTTATCACTACCGAGCTGCTCCATAAGTGATTGAAATGCAGCCCATGCTGTATATGCGTAATTAAATCTGACATCAAAGCTGCTTTTATTTAAAGATCATACTGAAAGATATCACACCTGTAACACAGATGCAAATCTCTGATTCTATTCTAAGGCTCAAAGCATTTGCAACTCACCATGCATAAACTCAAACAATTTATTGACGACAGTCTTCAGGAATTTCCAGTGCGCACGTAGGAACCGTGGGTACTGTCCCACTATGTACATGATGTTGGAGGCAATGATGGCCTTGTTATCCTTGCCTCTCTTCTGCTCACATAGACCCAGCAGGTCCTGTAGATGATGTGGGAACATTGTTAAGGCTCTTGTTTCTATTACAAGACTTTAACTCTTTACATTAATTTTAAGATTTCTGTACCTTTATGACTGTGACAAGGAACCGCTTCTCATCCTCTTCATGCATTGCTCCACTGATGGAACCAATGGCCCAGCACAACGTGTTCAGGTTCTTCCAGGACCACTCTGTACCGTTCACCTGATTATGAAGCTTTTCTGTCATAATACGCTCTGTATCAGCATAATCCAGATGGGTAAGATAGACTGGAGAGGCAAGAGAGAAATATGATGACACTTATAATAAACACAGATGGCCAAAAACATGAATGCAAAAACTTTGCATTCATAGTGCAGAGGAGCATAACGCTCACCAAGTGTCTCCCTCATGTTCTTGTAGAGGTTGATGGAGTCAGTATCCTTCATGAACTCTCGAACCACCTCGCCCTGATCATTCTCCACCACCAGCACTTCCTCTGGCTTGGCCATGCGGCTCACCATCAACAAACGCACCTGCAAAACAGTAACACAAACACCTTATTGTTTCTAACTAAAATTACCATCTAAGGGGAAATTTCATCTTGAATTCTGTGTATGTGAGCTAACCTTAGACAGCACAGGTAGGTAGAGCTGCCTACGGGGCGGTACATCAAAGTGCTGACTCCCTGAGAGCAGGGGAGAGGTGGATGTTGAGAAAGGACTCTCTCTATACAGCTCAGCTGCAAGGTGGTTCCAGTACTCCAAACAGATCTTAAAGATCTCGGTCTCCTCCACCTCTGACACCAGCAACATGTAATGTAGAGCCTGAACAGAGTAACAAACCAGGACTTAACACAATGGCATCCAATCAGCAAAGTGACTAAGGTTGATTCTCCAAGTTCAGTATGTGTGTACCTCCATAAGCGTCTCTCTGAGGTTCAATCTCTTTTCTATTAGCTGTCCGTGTTCTTTGAGGAAGGTGCAGAGGAACAGGCTGAGGTTCTGAATGAAGTTTTGCTCATCATCTTTACCGTTTGCATATGCTAGCCGGATGTTGGTGTTCAGTGGAAGCATCTTTTACACACAAATAAGAAAAAGAACATCAGACTGGCCCAAAACCAACTGGTATATTGGAATTATACTTGGATTTTTAGACCAGAGATGAGGTTACCTGTTTGAGCTGCATCATGGTCAGAGTGAAGAGACTGACAAACTGCTCTTCATACTGGCTGACACTGACTCCTGCTATCTCAGTCAAGCACTTCAGTGTCACATTGCGAAACATCGGCACGTTTAAAAACTGCAGATCAGCCCAATAGAGGATAGGGGTCAACAATTACCTCAAAGACTGATACTTTGTAGGTGTAAAATAATACAGTCTTTGTAGTTGTTATTGCATTAATCTATAACTGTAAAACAAATAAATACATAAACTATAAATATAGTCATTATACTATTGTCTGGAACACTTGAAAAACAAAAACAAAAAAAAACGGTCATCTATCATCCTAGTTTTTCACAAAGTCTGTAAGAGACTAAAATATCTCCAGATATGTTACCTTGTACACCAGAGTACTGATGAGTTTAGTTTCAAAGATATAGCCCAAGGGAATCCAGTTGAGAAACCTCAGCAGAGTCTCTAAGGTAGCATGCACAAGTGGGGCATTCTGGGAATTTTCCTAAAAATTGTATTAAAAAAACAACAACAACCACCTTTAGGCCAATAATAACATCTCCATTAACATGGGTTTAATGCATAATCAAAAATTTTGGTTAAATTTCAATTTTTTATTCATGTGACATTTCTTTCAAATGATGTTGCCACATTAAACAATTTTTTATACTGTTTTCTGAGGTCAATCTAATGACGTTCATGTGGTTTTTACATTCAAAAACATCATAATGAATAAGTAACAGGCTATTTTCTACACTGGTTTTGAGAGTCTCTCCTGAACGCTGGGTTTTGATGAGTGTGCCACACTGGAGACTTGGTAGTAAACACTCACGGCTAGGATTGGATAAGATTCGCATATTAAATGAGCTTCAGCTCCCCTGTCAGTCACATGAGGGAGGGATTGTTTTGAAAGCGGCAACCGGAATGATTCTCTGGATCACAGGGCTCGTAAACGATTGATTGGAATATCATTTTTGTATTACTTGGCCCGCCCGATCAGTGGATGTAAGCACGAACCGCACACACCCGCCCAGATCAAGAAAGGAATATTATTTCACTATTTGAGATTCAACAGCCTGCCGACAGGCTTAAGTTTTGGTAGCCTGTCTGGAAAACACATAGCCCCGGGACTACTATTACATATAAAAATATGTTTTACTCACATAAGTGTATTGCACCATTCCTGTCGCATCCGATATAGAAGGCACAACATTGTGTTTTAATCTCAATATGTCTGCAGATTCAGCTGGACCTGAGACTTGTTTACAAATGTTCATGCAGTGAAATGAAGCGAACACGCGAACAATGTCTTCCCCACACGAGCTGGAACTTAGTTAAAATTCTGTTGTAAAAATTCATCAATGACGCTTTTCTCAGAGCGCTTGCACAGATACACACGGAGCGTTTGAATGCAGGTGTCTATCTGCCTACCGGTCCGCTTGCTGAAGCCTGCTTGAGCTTTCAATCTTTCTTGCTCCAAATTTCAAAACACTTTCAAACACTTCTGTGTTCTTATAAACTGCTGCCGTGTGTTGATCATTGTAGCCAATCACAGGCACATCCGACGAATGCGTGAGCACAATGACCAGTCCGATGTGTTTACGATTCCAGCTCAACAGCGCTCGAAGCGTCACATTTTTAACATTTCAGTATCGATTTGGTATCGAGGTCGAAAGTTTTGACAACACTATTTTCAAAACTTTTATTGCTGCTTGTTAGGGCGATCCGAACAGCTCCATGAGTCGGTGGGCGGGGCTACTGATTTGGACGTGCTTATTCTGTAGAGGCAGTGTTTCCCCACACGATGATCCTAAGATGAGGCACATTCTGAGATCAATCGTTTTCTGAGCCTGGTAACAAGGAAGTTTCAGCTCTGAAACTTACAGGATATTATTATGTTGCCATGATCTTTTATATATCAAAAGTATATTATGTTCAATAATATTCATAACCCCTTTAAACCCGCTAGACAAATGGATGTGCATTTGAAGTTAATAATTTCATAATAATCAAGAAGAGCTGTAAAAAGAATTAGGAGAGCATTTGAATGATTAAGAGCAAGTCTGCATTTACCTTCACAAACAAAAACATCTCTTTTTTTATGAGAGAAAACAATACGTACCATCACAAACTGGCACAATTGGAATATCTGAGAGAACTCGTTGCACATGCTGCAGATGGATCACAAAACAATACAGACTCTTAAAAAGACCAAGTAATGTCAATATGGCTTCATTCAATAATCACCATAAATTATGAGTTATTCACTTTTAATGCAGTCTCACCTGTCCTTTAGGTGTTTGGCTTTCACTTGTGTCATCTGGCCACTGGAGAAGTCAAACACCTCTTCACTGAGGAGTTTCAGAATAATCATGTTGTTCTGGCAAAGGCTCTCACTGGTGCGGCTCGCTCCAACAATGTCACTGATAAATGTAGGCCAATGTTTTGGCCACTCCTGCTTTAGGATCTAGACACAAACACATCATCAAATTACATGAAGGGTAACAACAGACATTTCCATTGCAGTCATCAAATATATGCCTCCACATCAGCATTGTGAATGGCTATGAATCCCTTTAATGTGCACTAAGAAAAATAATCAAACAAATCTCACCTGTACTAATATCATGTTGAGTTTTCCAATATACACCTTTTCTTTCTGAAAGCAGGCAGAGCATAGCATGAAACAGACAGCAACCATTAGTCGACAGTTAACAAAATACGTGGATGTTCACTGACCTCAACGTTGGCTGCATCTGATGATGTCTTGATAATGAGGCCCACAACATACTTTTTAATGCCTGGAATAAAGCAGAGCAGTGAAGAGCGTCAATGCAATGCAGTAAGACAGCACAAAACCCCATGAGCTCTCATTCAGATGGAAGCAGCTTGTCTCAGAGGACTTGTTACTGTCTGTTCATCTGCAGATCTGCTTCAGCATATTAATGATTTGCTGCCTTTTTTACATTTGAAGAAACAAAAGCAAAAAATGCTACTTGAAAGTAAAATATAAAAAATAAACAAATACTACTCAAATTAACATCGATTATATAATGATACAAATATTTTAACTTGAAATGTTAAATGATAAAACTACTGTTCAATAATAACATTTACATAATTTATTTTTTAATCATTAAATATTATACCTCCTCTAAACCATACTTCTAACCAACTAAACTCTTAAAGGGATAGTTTAAACCAAACAGTTGATGGGACCACATTAACTTCCATAGTATTTTTTTTCTCAATGCGGTCCATGATCAACTGTTTAGTTACCCATATTCTTCAAAATATATTTTGTGTTCAGCAGAAGAAAGAAATATATACAGGTTTGGGACAACTTGAGAGTGAATAAATTATGACAATCTTCATTTTTGGGTGAACTATTCCTTTAACTTTGTTTAAGATGTTTTTTTTTCCTTTTCAATTTGCTGGGTGTAGACTGTCAGCTTAAACAGAGACATACTTTGGATGTTGTTGAGACATCAATGTTGGTTAAGCTGAATGGTGTAGAAAATATCTAAGTGAAGATTTATCTATCAATTATAGCTGCTGCTTACATCATGTTTTCCGCTTCATGTGATCTTTTTTACAGTGCTGTTCTGGTCTTTTTGGAAACAGATGAACACCTAAGCTGAGCCGACGACCTTCCGTGCATTTTTAAAAGGGGGGAAATTCAGCTCAACTTGGCAATCACTCACTTGACTCAAATGAATGTGTTGATGTGCTTGAAATGTTTTGTAGAGTGAAATGTTTACTTGTACATTTAAATGATCCCTTAACCACTTGTTCAAATCCAGCATTTGAGCTGCTTGTGACTTATGAATCGATTTAGACTGAGCTGTGAATTACTTGTTTATCTCAAAGTGGTAAGGGGAATTCTTGTGAGTCAGTCTTACCTTCACACTGGTTTCTGGGCAGAATCTTCCATCTTGTTTTAATAACCGTTTCCAGAATCTGCAGAGCATAGTACTGTAATGCCAAGAGAACAAATCAAGATTTAAGGATCCAAGCTTTAAACAGCTAATCTGCCAGAACTGTACCGTTAAACAAGGAAAACAAAAAAAATTGCTCTTAACTTTGACTGCCTAATATATTTGCACACATTCTTTGGTTTATTTCAAATGGATTCAGATTGAAAAAAACATCATGCAGAATTACAAACTCAAAACAAAACAAAAAATCCATAATCCCCATAAAAACTATGCAATGTTTGTATGAGATTCTGTAGAAGTTTTGCTGTTTCTGGCCATATCACACCAGAATGTGAAAGCTAATGGTTTGAATATGTGCTCGGCCACAACAAAGCAAGCAGCTCGGGGGAACGACGCAACAACTTTGACCGGAAACAAAAAGAACCGAAGGATTATTAAGAGTCAATGGCCACTCACAAGTCTTTAATCATCATAGATATGTTTTCCCATTGGTGAAGTAAGGATCAAACCCTTTTCTGTCTTAAAGCGACACTAATGTTTCCACCAATAACTGGTGTGGGTCTCAGGAACAGCAAGACGAGCCACAGGTTTTGGTCTATAGACTGCCTTAAGACTGCTACCATGCTGCTTTTAAGAGGGTATTCATGGTGCAATAGTGTCCTTGTCATGATCACTAGTGTTATTTGGATCATCAGCATTTCGACTGTAGGGATTAATGTGGAAAGAGGAAAAACATGAAGCAAAAAGGTAATGTGTTAAAGCAAAACAGGGAATACAGGTCACACACTGTGTGAGGATATTAAAGGTGAGGCCTGGAGAAGTAGGTTACTTGCATACAGACAGATTTCATTTTCTAAAATCACCAGGATATTTTCACCTTTAATTTTTCAGAGATTAAAAAAAAAAAAAAAAAAAGAGGCAAGGCGAAAAACATTGCAACACCACGCAAAGTCTTTATTGTTCAAATGTTATGTTGCAAGATTTCTTGGTGCATGGTCAAGAGAAGAAAGAAAATGGGGTAGGCTAGGGTAGAGGAGAAATGCTTGGGGTACCACAGCACACAGAGACACTGATGATCCCTACAGTGGAAATTACTGTTACCATCCATGACTGGGGTAAAAACAAAATTGGGTAAACTGCCTGCCTATCTCCCTGCCGTCTCTCAGCTCCATATGAGGCATGTGCAGTGTGAATGGAGGCACAGCAGAATTGAGAGTAAGGGAATGAAAAGGTAGACCTTGTGGAGGCCTGCCGCCAAAGCCTAGCTGTGTCAAGGTGCACAGGAAGACACACCCCTTTTCGTCCTATTACAAGCAATCAACATAATGGAACATTGTGATTAATATCAAATATGAACAACTTCAATTAATTGTCTTTTGTTTGCTTTTTCACCTACAAAAAGGCTGTGAATAAATTAAGCAAAAAGCCAAATGTTCAAAAAGCTCTTTCTGTATTTTGCTTGATGATTTTAGACAAATTCAAAGAATTTACCTGCTCTGAATTTTTTCCTGTCTGTTCTTCTAGAGCCCTCACTTTTGGGCCATTATCATTTTGACATTACAGATACTGTTGATAAATCAACTCAAACATTAGTAATGACCAGAGTGTTAAGAGCAATCTTATCTTAAAAGGCAAGCAGACGGCAAACTGGGTCAGCAGTACTTTGAGGAAGTCTATTAACACACGGAGGAAGACAATTCATCCCAAATACTACACTATTCACAAATGATTTACATTCAGTCTATACACTACAAAGTAAACAAATGTTACAGACTCTGGGAGTGTGTAGTTTATCAATGCAGAGATTGTGTTTCAGGATCCCTCATGAATATTAAAAAAAAAGTTCATGGCTCAGGATCACATGGATCAGGTGCTTTATATATCCTGACCTCAAACAGTCAGTCATTTGTACAGATGAAGGTACTGAGGTATTTTACTGTCAACAGAGGATCCTCACACACCAACTTTAACTCTGACTTTGCTTGACCAGGACAGGACTGTGAGGAGAGGTGTAGGAAAATGTGATCTCATATGTGTACAGAGGAATCTGTTTCTGACATGATGCTAAGCAACCCTAATACAGTTAAGAACTTAGTATTTGGTGATATATGGCAATCTTTCTGGTTTACAGGAAAAGAAAACAAAATAATTGTGTTCCTGTTTAATGTGTGATAAGAGATCAGATCTTCCTCAAAGTATAGAAACCATGACCCTCCACCAGAGTAAGTTGGGACTTGGCTTACTTTGGTGTTCATATTCTGAGAGAACTCTAGAATGGTGTCAACTCGCGTCCATGCGTCTGGGTGCTCCTTCAAATGAGTCAGCACCTCCTGGGCCATTCTTTGCTGAAATGGAAAAACATTTATTTTATAAAACAACTAATCCATGGCAAATTATTAATGACGTCAAAGCATACACTAACAAGTATTCACACACACATATATACATACACTTTGGGGTGTGCGGTATTTACAAAAAATAATATCAATATTTTCTGTTTTTTTGTCGACAAAGAGTGTGTAATTGTCCTGCTACCTTGGCAGGTTTAGGATTGCCGTGGACAGCTGACTCCTAAAAGTTTTTGTTATTCTTCATATTTTGTGCAGTGGTTAGTTGACAGCAATAATATTAAAATTTCCAATTAGTTTAAATAGAATTTTACCTTTATCTGCATTTTTACCTTTATAAGGACACATTTGTCTTACCTTAATTAATGTAGCCTATTCAATTAGAATAATATGAAATGATTGCGCTGTTACTAATCAAATGAATGCAGTAAACACAGAATCTGCATCTGAAGTGGCATTTAGATGTGCTGTATTTACAATACAGCTCAGAGGTGACAAATGTATTTAATCTGCAGTTACACATGTATAAATAATGTTTTGATGTTTTAAATGATGTCACTGTTAATGAGCAAATCATTGAGTCATTAATTCAACCAATTTGTTCAAATTAACTGATTCATTCATTAACAACACAGCTGTGTGTTGCTCAGCGACACAAAACAGTCCGAATAGATCAAAACAGGCATTATTGTGTCTAAAGTCACTTAATTGTTCATTAAACTGTTGTTTGAAATCAATATCACATTTGTAATTGTGCTAATATTTTTGGGGGGAAAACTACCCTCTTTGTGTGATTGCTTAACTATATCATATTATAACAATACCCTAAAAGACAAACAGTCATATAGGGGCATTTTTGCTGCACTTTAATTTAAGCATGCAGTCTAAATGTGCACATGCAATAGTCTAACCAAAACCAAAAAGGCTACATCATGCAGTGTATGCATTCTCTAGGTGTGTTTTGTTTGATTTTTGCAACGTTGGTAAGGAGTTGGGGTTGGTAAGATTTTTTTTTATTAAGAAGACTTCAGAAAGACTGCATTTATTTGATTAAGAATTTGCAGTAAAAACAGTAATATTACAAAATATTTTTTACAATTTTATTAGGACTGTAGATTTAATTAAGACACCAGACCTATGTAGGTCATCTTACAGTTGATTGGTGATGAACAGATGCAGGAGAACAACTGAATGCGTGACGAAGCATATAGAACGCTAAAATTCAAAATATTGGGGCAAAAAATGCACCTGTACAATTCTGTCTCAAAATTATTTCATATGATTTAGTTTAGCAATATCACACCAGGGCTGTTTTTGTTTCAATGTGATAATTAAGTGCAAATGTGATTCAAAACAAGAAGTTAATATTTTAATACATTTTAGACACAATATTGGCAACTTTAGCAAAAAAAGACATATCCTTCCTATAAAGCCACAGCAGAACTGTTGTGTGTATCGGAGCATCACAGTAGGTGTGTGTTTTACATGAAGTGGTACTGTCTAACTAACCCACTGATGTCACATGGACTACTTTGATGATGTTTTTATTACCTTTCTGGTCCTTCTGGAAAGTATACCATACATAAATTTTCAATGGAGGGACAGTAAGCTCTGGGATTCTTATGGGTGTGGAACGACATTAGGGTGAGTCATTAAAGACAATTTTAATTTTTGGGTGAACTAATAACCCTTTAATTCCTGAATGAATGAATCGTATGAATGAATGACTCAATAACTCAATCATTTACAAATCTTAACATATAGACATTTTATTTTATTGATGCTTTTCTCATTTAACACAAATGATCTTTTGGAATAATTTCTCAGTCAAAATTGATTTGCAATTAATTCAGATTAAATAATTAACAACATTTGTATGCATTTAAAGCAGCATATATATATATATATATATATATATATATATATATATATATATATATATATATATATATATATATATATATATACACACACACACATACTTACATTTGGTACTATATTTCACAGATTTGTGAAATGGTCTTCCTTACCTGTGGCCCGACCCCATGGTACAGGCAGTTGACCACATTATCCAGCAGGTTGATATCCAGTTTCTGGTTAAAGTCCAGCAGCTGTCTGGCTGCGTGGTCGGCTAACATTGTCATAATTGCTGGCATAGAGCTCTGTGGGGAACAGGGAGGAAACATCCAGCAGGGGCAAAGTCATGTGAAATTAACATTTGGGTACACAAATCCAAACAGCTGACCGTTGACCCCCTCCCTCAACCATCCAAAAAGCCTTATATGACCTGGCCTACCAATGCCTGCTGGAGGGTTCAATCCTTAATAACAATGGGATAGGTGGTGGTGCGATAAAGGTAACATGATTGCATTCTGCACATCCTGATATGTCCGAAAAACAAGGGCCACTCACTGGGCTCGTGATCATACAGGCCATTATCCACTGAATGAGACCACGTGCTAGGCAGCCCTTTCACTGACGTCATTCTGTTTACATATAACACAAGAGGCGGTACCGGGCGCTCTGAATTACAGACTGTTTCCCTACTTTCGTAAGACCACGAGACTTTTATAGTGCGCACACACACAATCACACAGTTTGAAGGACACCTGAATGACCAATGCTCAAGCTACTTCAATTGGCACCCTAGAGCCAAACTATTGCGTAACGAGGTAAGCATTACGGCCAAGAATCAAAACAAGAAGAAGAAAAAAAAGGACATTTCAAGAATTTCCTTGGACACGACACAATCAAGCTTTGTGAGACCGCGAGTCTTGCAGGCCAAAATAAAGTGATGGTGCCACAACTTAGTCCTCAGTACTGCGCAACCTGTTGATCTGCCCGCCTTTCCCACACCTTGTTTCATTCAGTAAGCAAGTAACTTACAACTCCTACAATAGGATCTGTATCACAACATAGAGCTACTTATCAGCAGATTTCATGCACACGTTTTCAAAACAACTCGACCGAGATCCACGCCGAGGAGCACAACTGATGCGAACGATGTTTATTATTCTCTAACTGGTTGTTTAACCAACGTTTGTGCGTTTAATGCCCTGACAATGGTGTTTCATGATGTGGCAACAATTACGTATGCACGATGTCATAAGAAAGCGCTTAAATGGACAGAAAACCATAACGTTGTGCCTTAGCGCGCAACTGACGTTAAAAACGTTCCAGCGAACGCCCCTTCCATAACAAACACCGATGTTTCTAGCCGTCTACACCCGTCTCGGATGACTTCTACGGGGGTGACTTTGCAAGGATCTCCCTCCCTGACTCCGGAGCAACCCCTCCCACCAACACCATGCTCTGCACCCTACACCTGAAAGCTCTTCAGGTTTTACTAGCAGTAAACCAGGTAAGAAATAGGATTGTATTCTGCATTTTATATGCCGTTAATTATTTAAATGAATGCTACAACATTTTGAACTGTCCTGTATGCATTTAACAATTGCATTTTGCTCGTTAAAACAAGATACCCTTGGCTATGCTCATGGACAGCACTTAGTAGCTTGCTGTATTTGTGATGGTTGTGAGATATTACGATATTTAAGTTATACGAAACGAAGAAACCCCAGATACATTATTCAGTCCAGCGTGACACCAGTGCTGAACACGAGCCATCACGCAACACACCCGCAACATCCCTCATAAAGCCTCTCAGCAGCAAAGCCATTTCGCTTTCTTTCTTTCGACCTTAACCTTCATACGTACAATTTCTATGCATTTCTAAACAATCTCACAGCATCGTCATTTTCCACAGAGCACAGACCAACCCAAACAATTCTAGCTATGTTTTCAAGTTTTCACCCCATATTTACCTACCTAAAGTCCAAGCCTTTGAGAGAAAGAAGGTGGGCTTGTCAGCCAGAGTTGCTAAAATTATGTTTATTTGATCCAGTATCGCTGGTGCCTGTTTGTACACGCTTTCTGGCAAAAAAAGCTTTAGGATGAACCGTTGACTGGCCAGCCACACTAACGTTATTCCTCTGTGAAGACTACACGAGCTACTTGCTTGGTATAAGGACCACTAGGATGTGAATTCCGCACCAACAATCACGGCGAGTTCAGTATTTTCTCAGTCCGGTTCATTTTACGAAACAAAGTTAACCTTAATAAAGAAATGTGCTCTGTACTGAAGTATATTTTGCACTAGGGCGGTATTAGAGACTGAGCCTGTGCCTCTTCTTCTCACAAGCAACAAACTCGTAACCGGTTGAAACCGGTTCAGACTGGGAGATTCCATCTCGGTTTAGTTTTCAGCCGATGGCGCCGCGAAAAGTTTGGATTAACGTCACGCCCATTGGGGCTTGCTATTGGCTGCAGCGTTGCTAAGCACGTCCTTGCCAGTGATCCATTGGACAGCGTGCATGTCAATCAATCTCAACTCTTTTGGGCGCCCACGCGACTGCTCCGCCCGATTGGAGAAAAAGAAGGCAAACTGCGTGCAGGATGGACTTGTAATTTGTGATAATATTACGGTCGTGTATTATTTTGTTTATTTGTTGCAATTTTGGGGAAATGCAAGTTCTGCCGTTCTGAAATAGGTATGTTGCGCGACTCTTCAGAGATAACATTCGCATTTATATCCTTCTTGAGATTTAAACGATCCGCTTTTTATATTTAACAACAGTGGCCTCTTGGTAATTGTATACATGTTCGGAAAGATAATTTCACGGTGGACTGAAGGAGATCGAGGACACCGAGTCCGTGAGGCGGATGTTGGAGCTTGCACTTGTGCTGATTGTAAGCTGGTAATTTTCCACGAGCCACGAAGGGGAGTGGTTGTTCAGAGTCAGGGTATGATACGCATGGCATGGGTCAGAGCCTGATACAGTTGGCTTGTGATTGTCTCCATAAACTTAACTACCGCGAAATTAACTACAATATTGCAGTGCTGTACGATAAATCAACATTGAATCAACCGAAAACATAATGATAAATTGGCCGTGTGGGGTTCAAATGGACGTCAAACGCATGCATGTTACTCCCCCTTCCTTGCGAGTCACGTGACTCAACGCCACTTAAACGTCAGTTGATGGAAAAATACTGGATTTTGTGTGCAAACTACTGTAGTGTCTGTACTAAACAAAGAACGAGAGAGAGAGAAAAAACTATCAACCAAACATGTACGCTTATGCATTTTTTCATAAAACTGTTACATTTCACAAGGTCACGCCTGCACTTTATACATGTTGAAAAATTTGACAGTGTTTCTCTCTAGTCTAGCATATGGCCCATTCTACACACCTTTTAAATGGTTAACCAAATGAGCAGTGTTACAGCAGTTTAGGACCAGTAATTTGGTAAATTATATGCTCAGCCTTAACCAACAAACAGATCAAGTAAAGGTGAACCTTTAGTCCAGTGACAGCTGGTCTTCAGTTTTATTCTGAAACAGACACTAGTGTTGCAGTTTTCTGCATTTAATGGGTCCAGTCATAATTTGACAGTCAGCTGATGTTGAGTGGATCAGATTCATATTTACTAGCCTACATGTAATAAAAGATAAAAAGGCGTGAATATGATGAAAGTCCCTTGCTGAGATGAGAGTAAAGTGATGTATATGAACTGTTCCACAACTGAAAGTCAATGCCAGTACTGAAGTTTCTAGAATACAAGTCAACTTGCTTTCCAAGAATCACAGGCAACCTTCTTTCTTAAAACCCCAAGGCTGATTTTTTTTTTTTTTTTTTTTTTTTTTTTTTTTTTTTTTAAGATCAATGTTGAATTCGTTACTGCAGGTTTTATAATACAACTATTAGTAATTAATGAACAAAGTGGGTGTGTCTTCACATTTAGATAATACTTAATACCTTTTCACCTTGCTGGACCATACTGGATTTGTTATGTCCATTTGTGTTTTTTTGTTAAAACATTTTTCTTTTTCATCCAGATCATCATTTAAGAGACATATTGAAACTTTTTTTTAAACATTGTAACTGATTTAAAGTCAGCAAATGTACTCTTATTTTAGAAATAAGAAATGTCTGATGTTTTCTCAGGCTATGACTTCACTTTGTTTAACAGAAAATTCAGCATGCTTCCTTTCTTTGTTGTCTCAGCTGTTTTGAATTATTTTGAGAAATTCAATAAACCATTGAAACTCCTCTGGACGTCTGGTTTTGTTTATTGCAGGACAGGTCCCAGATCATGCATGTGTACGAAAGGACCAAAAGTGTTTTTGTCGTAAAGAAAACCTGTCTCTTGTTTGATCTGAAAACGTTGCGTGTTTCCTCTATTAAAGTATGTCATCAATTAACACATACAGAGGGTCTGAAAGTTTGCAGGGTCACAGGCACGACTGAAAGAGGTCATCTTGCAGAAGTGAGCAGTAGGAGGTGCACGTGCATTGTGGCACATACATGTGAAATGAAGTGGGCTGCTCTGTTCAGGATTGGGCTGGTTTAAGCCCGTTCTGTCTGGTCCTGCCTGTTCATTTACATACATTATAATGACATCACCTGCTCCTCCCACGTCAATCAAACAAGTTTGACAGTTGTCTTATTTAGAGTATTTTATAAACTTTCTCACTGCCTTAATACATTTATTTTAATTTTATTTCACAGTGAATATATTTAAGTACAGTGTTCACATACAGCCCAGCCTGTATTTGCAAGTGCATTTTTTTTAAAATCACTACAAAATCAGTAAGTATTCCATTATGAAGCATCACAAATGTCCTTTGTTTTGATGCATATCTTCACATCATAAGCTACAAACTATTTACATGGCTATTGTGATTTTGTGGTTATTTATAATTATATTTTGGCTTAATCCTTAATTAAATTATGCATGGAATAATAAAGCATTATACAATATTTGTTCTAACTCAGGTTATTTGCAGGAGTCTCTTCCTCATAGCTATTGTCACTATAAATAGCTCTGTCCTTCTTGAGAGAGGTGAACTTCATGACAACAACACAGACAATGAAGGAGTCCTTGCTGCACAGGAAGTTTGGCTTCAAGAGAATTTTTAGATACAAACAGCTCCCTCTAGCGACCATAGTACACCCCTAAACAGAAGTAATTCATTATGACATTGTGGCCTGATGGCTAACGGTTAGTAGCATAACTGCTGAAACTAAACAGTGCAACGCTGGTTAGCGGCTAACTAGTGTTGCATTGTTTATAGTTTCAGCAGTTATGCGATTTATGAAGTAACTTAGCTTCAATAATACCCATAGTTGTATATTGTAAAGCCTAGTGTATACATACATAGATTGGTGCATAGTACTACTGTCATTCTTTAAAGAAAACAAATCCATGTCTTTCTAAACAAATGCACAACACCAATGCCAACAAAGCATTTGCCACAAGTAACAATAGACAAAAGGCCATTGAAAGATCAGGATATGACCTTTGACCAAGTACTGAGGGAATGAGGGCAGTTACTGTCCGTCCACCTATACCCTTGCTCTGCTGAATCGCTGCTCTTTCTGGCTACAACTAAAAAAGATTGGCATCTTCTTAGCTCAGATCCATGTCGCCTGTAGAATTTTTAATTTTCCATCCTGACATTAAAGTTAATTTAGAATCTGGTCTCAGAATTGTACACCCTACTGTATGTACACTAGTAAAAAAAAAAAAAAAAAACACACATCCAGCAAGGATACATTGATCAAAAGTCACTTTAAAGACTTACATTGTTACAAAATAAATTATTCAAAATAAACGCACTTCTGTTCTTTCTATTAATTAAAGAATGCTGAACAAATTATCATGGTTTCCACAAAAATATCAAGAAACACGGTTTTCTAAATTGATGAGTTATTTTAAATTGTAATATTTGTATTACTGTGTTTACAGTATATTTTTCATAAAATAAATGTAGCCTTTGTGAGTAGAAGAGATTTATTTCTTACTGACCCCTTGAATGGTTGTGTACATGCAGCTATATACTATTTTTAAAGTGTACAACACAGAAATGGAAAATGTGGGAACATCTGAAGAGAGTCAAAATTGAATTATTAAATAATTGAGTCAGAAGGTTATTTACAACTGCCTGTTCTCCACAACTTTTCAGAGTAAGAGAGATATATCTGTTTCATTGAATGGTGGGGGTTGGGATGGATCTGGTTCCCACCAGTAAAGAGGGAATTAACACATGATCATTTGTGTTCTTGGTTGGCAGACAGCCCAGTACTGTAACCCAACCTGCCTGAGCTCAATCAAGCACCAACTGTCACCAAAAAAGGCAGACCAACTCATCAAATCTCTTCCGCCTCTGTCCACACATGCAGAACATTCTACTTCCTCTTCCTGTTGTCAGATTTTAAAAAACAAAAACATGAAGTAATTGTGTAAAATAGGACTGTGAATAAATTTCCCAGGAAATTACTAATTTCACAAGAACCTGTAATTTAAAACAGTTCTACAGGAGTAAAAAAAAGAACCAGGTTTATTTTAAATGATTTATTCTATTGTTTCTGTATTCTACCCCATGTCACATTGGTCCAAATGGTACAGGTGCGACAGTTCCAGTACAGCAGAACCATGGACCTCACAGGTATTAGTCGTCAGAGTCACTCTTTAACCAGTGGCTTCTTTGCGTATTATACAGTTTTGAGTCATTGAATTAAGACGCCTTAAAGTGCAGGGTCAGTACCACAGAGATGAGCTTTGTCTGGTCACCTGAGTCGGCTAAAATGAAGCAGGGACATTACAACTCACTGCGGTTGGAAGTGAATCCTGAGCTAGAGATGAGATAAAGCAAAAGATGCTCAATAAACTGAAATGTTAATGCATACAATTTTTTTAGTGGGTGCAACCAATTCAGTAGCAGTCAAAAGCTTGTATTGTTTACAGTGCAACTGAAGGTTTTATTAGGTCCATTGTTTATGCTCTATAGCTACAATTATGACATCAGCGACCACACCAGCAATCCATTCTTCTCCTGGGATTGAACGGAAAAGACTCTAATGCTATTCCTGCTGTGTCAGGACAGAGTTCGGGGTGAGGGGGGGTGAGGAGTGGACCAAAGGATGGATGAAGAGAGAGACGGATTCTTCTGCCTCATCAAACAGCAGCAACCTCTTTTACTCCTCCTTTTCAAAAAACTCATTCACTTATCTCCATATTTCCTCTAAGTCGGTCTTGATGGCCCAGAGCGTGTCTTTGCTCTAAAAAAAGACCAAAGTACTAGTTAAAATTAGAACTGAGAGAAACGGAGAAAGGGAGTAAGGAAAAAAGGTAAAATTAAAGCCACAAACAAGTAAATTACATTTTTTCACACAATATTATATAAACAGTGGACATTGGTTCTTCCATAAAAGTTATTGTATTTTAAAGGGACAGTTGTCATAATTAACTCACTCATGTCTTTCCAAAACCTGTATAGCTTTCTTTCTTCAGTGAAACGAAGATATTTTGAAAAACTTGTTTTTGTCTGTACAATGAAAGTCAGTAGAGTCCAAAACATCACTGGACCCCATTGACTTTCATTGTATGGAGCAAAATATCTTTTGATTTCCACAGAAGAACATCATGAAAGTTCTTCATTTTTGGCTGAACTATCGCTATGAATTGCATATGAAAGCGCAGACAAGGAAGTTTAGTTTAGTGCACTACAACAAACATGTTCCTAATCCGTCCAAATCTCATGAATTATAATTTGAAACAGTGTTTTCAGTGCTGAAGATGTCTGCAGTACCTTGGAGTTTTCTCTGAGCTGCTGTGTCTTGCACTGGATTGTGAGGAGGCCTTAAACTGGGCCTCCAGCCTCGTGTAGAGCCCCCCTGCAGGCTGCAAGCACACAAACACACATGAGTGCAAAATACTAGAGTACAATCTTGGTATACTGCTGAAAACATGGCAATAAAATAGCAAAAGATCTTAAGGGCGCTTTAGATGGTTTATCTAAAGGGAGTAAAGATGTTTTGTACCTCTTTTGTATCTTTAATCTTCGTCTGCTCCTGGTCACCGAAGCGCATTTTAGTGAGATTTGCTATGATCTCCTCCATTCTCCTCTGATCTAGAGAGATTTTGAACATATAGACATCCATCAAGATCATTGCAAATCTGCACATAAGCTACTTGATAGCTTCAGTGTCAGAATCACAGCCAAAATTGTCCCTAAAATATTTAATACCATTGATGAATCACCATAATAAAATCACTGAATAATGGCAAGCCTGCGGTTTTAATCCTATATTGAATAAAAAAGTGTTTATAAAACAAAAACATAATGACTTATTCTTCTTAAGAGCTGGCAGATGTACTTCCTTCCCGATGGCTGGATTTAACTTTCTCTGATGAGATTTTCAAGAGGTTTTAAATCACGACTCGTTTTTATCAGACTGGCTCTACCACTGTGCAGTTGTGAGGTCACTTTTAGAGTCAGAGCAAAAAAAGTAAAAAGGTCCATACCCTCCTCCCTCTGTGCATCCTGATTGTACCTCATGGACCGATTGCTATCCCACTTATTCTTCTGGATGCTGACGCTAAGAGCAAAAGAAAGACAAATGTAGAGCCGAATGTATTGTTCAGAGGCCTAGAAATCCCTTCTCAATCATATGGCATGAGCAAGCGTTACGATGCAGCGTTTAAACAGATCACTCCTCCAGAAAACAGCAAGGAACCACTCACGTGAACGGTGTTGAGTCTCGAGATGGTGCCTTTAAAGCAACAGGATATAATGAATGAAAAGAGAAAAGTGGCATACAACAACAGAATCAGATTTCTTTTTGAGTGTTTTACCATGTAAAAGCACTTTTCCTTAGTTTCACAGACAAGGCTTAAGCCACGTCCTAGACTAAAATACATATTTGAGCTGATTTAACTGAATACAACTTGCACTGGCATATCTAAAAAAATGTCAGCTCCATTACCAGTAATGTTTTTTTTCTAAGGCAATCCAAAAACAAAAAAAAATCAATATAGAATAAATTAGCTAAATAATGTGCTGCATTTACCTTTTCTCCGGATTTTTCTTTACGCTGGAAATTCGGGGAGGACACTTGTCTTTTCAAAGGTTTGCCAGATTTTCTTGCCTTCTTTGCAGCTGCGTACAAAAAGTCACAAAGCCATTTTTAAGGTCAGATTCCTGAAAATTGTATGTGACTGCCACCTTTTGACCGCAATGAGGTACTGCCTGAAGATTATTTGATGATTTTACAGATGGGTAACATTTTAGCTCACCTTGTTTTTTTGAAGTGTCTTCTTCATCCCCGACCTCATCCTCTGTGACCTCTGACCCAGTAGTGTACTCCTCATCTTCAGACAGCAGAGACTGCTGCCGCTGCAAAAGGACAAATGAACATGAGAGATGTCATTTTCTTTGTAGGTGTGTAGGAATGCTGTTGCATTAAATATTTGAGGAGCTGGCTTCTTACCAGCTGAAGACTCCAGTTTTTTAAGAGTGAAAACTGCAACCGAAGAGAAGAAAAATGTGCATCATTTGAGATTGGAAAAACACATTTAGATCAACAATAATGTGAATCATGAATCACAATAAATGAAAGCCAGATTCCATCTCTAAGGACACCAATAAAAAATAATTCTCATAATGATGACTTAATATACGCATCTCATGTATATGATTTAGCATCTTATGTAGTATTTTTGTATTTGCAATGTGAATTTGTCATTATGCAATTTTATTACTTGCAACTTCATATCTTACAGTATTTTTATTTTTATTTTAAACTTAGTCGCACAATCGCAAATTTTTCAGAACAAGAAATTGTTCTTGTAATTTTCTCTTGCAATTCCAATTGAAACCATCTTCCAATTCCAAATCAGAAAGAAACTTTATTTCCTATTTTAAACTTTCTCTCAACATTATTTTATTTTTTACTCTGGTTAAAAATTGGATTCCATAATGTATAGAGGAAATATTTTAAAACGAAAATAAATTCTGCAATGATGTTAAAATACCATGTAATAAATAATGGCCAAAAATTGTCAAATTGATGCTGACACCTGATTTTGCTTTTATTTTACCTTCTTCCTTTGATATACACACAATATTGTTGCGTATATAATCAAAATTTTCTTTTTTTGTATTTTTGTCTGTACACGTGTAGTGCAGCATTTTGTGTCAATTTGTGATTGTACAGTGGTGGCCAAAATTGTTGGCACTCCTGGTAAATATGATGAAATATGGCTGTAATAAATAAATCTGCATTGTTTATCCTTTTGATCTTATATTAAAAAACTCCCACAAAAACCTAACCTTTCATTGAAGTAAAATAATAAATAAAAGTGGGGTTAAATCACATTATGAAGTTGGCAACAATTATTGGCACCCTTTTATTACATACTTTTTGCAACCTCCTTTTCCCAAGATAACAGCTCTAAGTCTTCTCCTATAATACCTGATGAGTTTTGGAGAACACCTGACCAGAGATCAGAGACCATTCCTCCATACAGACTCTCCAGATCCATGTTAGTGCTTCTTCTCTTCAGTTCATCATTTATTCTCTATAAGGCTCAGGTCAGGGCAGAGGTGGACAAAGTACACAAGGCAGAGGTGGACAAAGTACACAACTCTATTACTTGAGTAAAAGTAAAAGTACTACTGGTCAAATATTACTCCGTTACAAGTGAAAGTTGTAAAAATAGATTTTTACTCAAGTAAAAGTACAGAAGTATTTGTTTTCAAAAGTACTTAAGTATCAAAGTAAATTTTCTTTTTTATGCCAATGCATTATTTTATTATTGTTGTATAAATGCACACTGTCATCATGGTTTAAGCCAGTCAGTGATGCTCCATCTGACATACTACCATACGACTAACTTAAACTCATTTAAATACTTGTATATAAGTTACAAAGCTCTTTACAAAGCTGATGTCACTTTAAGTCCAAATGCACGGATCCAATACACTGATACACATCTGATATTCTCCAAACTTTACCATTCTCTTTCTCTCAGACGATTATATTTTTAATATTTTATAACACATGCACCAAGTGTATGCCAACTAAACTAATCTTGATTTTTTTTTAAAAACTGAAACATACTTTCAAAGTATGGCTATGGGTGAACAAACTGTGCCTAAGAACCGTCTTCTTCCATTTTGCTATGAACTGATCAGTGTTCAAAAAAAGTTGGGAAAATGTATATGACTCTATAAGAGTGATTCCTGACAGACTGTCTGAAACAACAGCAACAAAAAACATTTTAAAGAAGGAAAACATCATCCACCGACTTTCAGAGCTGCTGCAGAAACGACTTTCGACTTAGATAGAAATGTAGTGGAGTAAAAAGTACAATATTTGTCTTTCAAATGTAGTGAAGTAAAAGTAAAAGTATCCTGAAAAAATTATACTCCAGTAAAGTACAGATACTTAAAAAGTGTACTTAAGTACAGTACTCAAGTAAATGTACTTAGTTACTGTCCACCTCTGGGTCAGGGAACTGGCATTGCCATGGCAGAAGCTTCATTTTGTGCTCGGTGACACATTTGTGTGTTGATTTTGATGTTTGTTTTGGATCGTTGTCCTGATGGAAGATCCAACCAAGGCCCATTATAAGATTTCTAGCAGAATCCATCAGGTTTTGATTTCATTTACTAGAATCCATGATTACATGTATCTGAACAAGATCTCCAAGACCTTAGCACCTCAACATTAAAGATCCAGCCGTATTTTTAGCACAGGGGGCTTTTAATCCCTATTTACACCTAACCAATCTGGTAGATTTGCTGGCAAAAAGCTCTTTTTATAGTTTCATCTGACCACAGAACCCGGTCCCTTTTAGCATTTCCAGTCGTGTCTGAAAACTGAATATACTGGAGTTTGTTTCTGGATGAGCGAGAAGGATTTTTCTTGAATCCCTCCCAAACAACATGTGGTCATGTAGGTTTTTTTATGGGCTTTCTGACCCCAAGACTCAACTAATCTCTGCAATTCTCCATCTGTGATCTTGGAGAGTCTTTATGCACTCAAACCTTCCTCCTCGCCGTGCATTAGGACGATATAGCCATCCGTCCTCTTACAGGCTGATTCGTAACATCTTTAGTTGATTGGATCTTCTTAATTATTGCCCTTATGGTGGAAATGGGGATTTTAATGCTTTAGCTTTTTTCCTACAGCCACTTTCTATTTTGTGAAGCTCAACAATCTTTTGTTGCACATCAGAACTATATTCTTTGGTTTTACTCATTGTGATAATGTTTAAGGGAATTTGGCCTTTGTGCTTCCTCATATTTATACTCCTGTGGAACAAGACATTAAAGCTGGACAATTTCATGTTCCTTGTCACCCTGGTGTGCTAAAATTTTTAAATATTAATGGGAATATACTTCAGAGATATTTTACTCATAATTTTTTTAGGGGTGTCAATAATTGTGGCCAACGTGTTTTGGAGAAAGGCATTTATTTCATAATCCCCCCCCCCCCCCCCCCATTTTCAATTATTTTACTTCAACAAAAGTTTTCTTTTTTTTTTTTTGATTTTTGTGATTTTTAAAAAATAAAAGATCAAAAGGATAAACAATGCAGATTTATTTTTTAACGCCATATTTGATCATATTTACCAGGGGTGCCAACAATTTTGACCACTACTGTATGTTGCTGATGGCTGCAAAAAGAAAAAGAAAAAAAAAGAACACAAATAAATAACTGTAAAGAATAAAAACAAAGATTATAAAAATGTGATGGACTCACAGCTGTGGTTTCCTTAGGTCTGTGAGCGGTAAGCACCCCTGGCTCCAGCGTTACATCACATCCTGGCACATGTTCATTGCCTGTAGCAGAGTCCTCAGAGCTAGGCAAAACAAAATGGAGTAGAGCTTAAAACATCAGTCAAAAGAACTGAACACAACACTAGGCAAAGGATCAAACAAATAAAATATGGCATGCAGATCGTTCAATTTTTTTTTCCCTTTTTTCTGAATGAAGTTACTATAGTCTGACCTCTCAGGCACACACACAGCCTCTCTGTGGAGCAGCAGGTCATTGAGTATTCTGGTCTGGGTTGAGTTTACATTGTGATCGCGACAGTCACCACCATCTGCCGCACTTACAATGTGGTCTCTTATTTTACAGCCCTGCAACAAAATACACACAGGCATTCACTCAAGGGAGATAAGTTAAAAAATCATCCGAGTGATGTTTAAGTGAACGTATTCTAAAGCAACAACACAAACCTTGGACATGGAGGAGGGATCGAATCGTAGGACTTTCTGGTTGCAGCAGGGGTAAAGACCAATGCCGTGCCATCTATGATCTACCCCAATGCCAGGATATACAACCGCCTCTGGGTGGTATTTACACTGGCCCAACTCAGAACACAGGAATGCCTGCCGTAAACCAAACAACTTATTAAATTAGTAGCCAACCAATTAATATCTGTATTTATCTACACATGCTTTGTGACTGGTGAAGTAACCGATTGTTTACCTGTTTGCAGCGTGAGCAGGCAAGGAAATTGATGGTGCCCCAGATCCTCCAGTAAACCAGTACCCAGGACTTCAACTCTTCATAAAGCCCATTTAAATACTCATGTGCCTCCCAGGCCTTATGTCTACACAGACACAACACAATTACCAACACGGCATCGCATATGTGTGTGTGTGTGTGTACATAAGACTGGAATATCAGAATTTGGAATCTAAGACTTCAATGAAAGTTATTACAGTGTTTTAAATACACTTGGTGTGTATGTGATTGAAATAAAGAGCGCCTCATACAACCTGGTGTGAGTAAATATAATGTTTCCCCGGGCATCTATGTTGATTTTGTTTGGAACACAAGGGATTTTCTTCTCTGTTTCTTTGGTTAAAAGCTTAAGGCAATTTCCACATCTGGGAAAAGAATCACAAAATTAAATTACTACTGAAATCCACTTATTTGTACCAGAAGGATAATTTATAATACATCCAGTGCATATCCATACAATAATACATCATGCTATTATCATTATTAGAGCTTGTACAACAATGCAAAGGTTTCTTACCTGTACAGAGTAGATGCATTACCAGGGGAATCGAGATTATGATAACCATGATCAAATAATCTCTCAATCTTTTTCTGAAACAGTTTACTGGTGAGAAAGTACAAATCATCACAAATAAAGTATGATCAAAAAACATAATATATCATCTGTACAGTTTTTGGTCAGCATTTCTATTAATAATTTTACTAAGCAATGAAAAATAAAATTGGTTAAAGGCAACAGTAAAGATATTCATAATGCTTCAAAAGTTCTCTATTTGAAAAAAATCTATTAGTTTCCACAAAAACATTAAACAGAACAACTGTTTTCAATATTGATAATAATAAGAAATGTATATTGAGCAGTAAATCAACATATTAGAATGATTGGAGTAATGATGCTAAACATTCAGCTTTGCCATCACAAGAATAAAGGACATTTTAAAATATATTAAAATAGAAAAGTTATTTTTAAATAGTAACAATATTTTACAATAACAATTTTTACTTGATCAAATAAATGCAGACTTGGCAAACATAAGAGACCTCTTTCAAAAACCAACTGTAAACTTTTGAACGGTTGTGTACATTATAGAATTGTACAGAATTTTATAGGATTAAAATGTATATTTTAACTCCAAACCTTTGTCCAAACTATTGGCCTGTACTGTATGTGTATATATATATATATATATATATATATATATATATATATATATATATATATATATATATATATATATATATATATATATATATATATATATATATATATATATATACAGGTCCTTCTCAAAAAAATTAGCGTATTGTGATAAAGTTCATTATTTTCCATAATGTAATGATAAAAATTAAACTTTCATATATTTTAGATTCATTGCACACCAACTGAAATATTTCAGGTCTTTTATTGTTTTAATACTGATGATTTTGGCATACAGCTCATGAATATATTTGGTTTCAGGATCATTTTAATTTTCAGGATCGTTACTCCGGTCTTCAGTGTCATGTGATCCTTCAGAAATCATTTTAATATTTTGATTTATTGAGTGTTGGAAACAATTCTGCTGCCTAATATATTTGATGAATAAAAGGTTCAAAAGAACTGAATTTATTCAAAATAAAAACATTTTCAAATAATATAAATCTCCTTTACTATAAATATTTCAAATTTTATCAATTTAACACATCCTTGCTGAATACATTTTTTATATTAAAAAAAAAGAATTGAAAAAAAATACTTTTTTTATACATTTTATATAAAATATAGATAGGTGACAACTGAATATAGTGTTTACATGCAAGATATTTCGATGTTAAAGCTAATAAATATCCAGCATTTTTCTGTTTTGTCCTGTGTTTTCTCACCTTTTGAATTTGTCTTTTTTGTCCTTGAGGTCATCAGCCTCATTGTGGCTGAAGAGATCAGCGATGCGTCCAGCCAGGTTGTTGTTGATGCAGTTCATATTGCACGGCGTTGCTATGATGGCACTCATATGTTTGTGGCAATACTGGATACACTCCTCAACCTTCAGATCCACAAAACACATGATAATCAAACACTTGAAGCCCATTTATCAAGTGGATGAATAATGTCTGATGGGAACAACCAAACATGCTTTCTGCACACTGCTCAGACAAGGTTTGGATAATAAAAATCAGCTAACTATGGATAATTCTCTACAAGCACACTCATCAAGATTCACCAAGTCTTTCCTGAAAATTATGAACATTCTGCATCTCAATAGTGCTTGTTTGGGCAGTGCACAGATTTGTCCAGAAGAACAACACAAATGATGAAACAGCCATCATGCTTCATGCTTTTTAAAGTGTCAACTACAACCTAAAGGTCACCCAGCTCAGAGCACACTTACTACATTACCCAAAACATTGTCACCCCTCACAACACTTACTAAAGTTTCCATCTTCAAGAACTCGGAGGAGATCAGGATTGAGATGACATTGCTGTGCTCTGCAACCAAACACCACATAACATAACCGACAACATCACAAACAGCGAAACATCAAACTCACAGCCAACGCATAACCGTTTACAACCACGTCAAACACCATTCAGCCAGTTCATAGAACACACATTACACAACACCTCTGATGGTATCTTTGATTATATATATAAAAAATAATAAAAAATAAAAAACACAACAGTAAACACACACTGAACTTCTCAAACAGTTCCCAAATTACAATTACCCAGCTTGGGTTTGTCCATGTGTTTTCCATGCGAATGTTCAGTGTTGTGACTCTTGACGTAGTTCATTAGCCAGTCGAAGATCTGGACGTCACAGTGGACAGAAATGTCCACCTCGTCCCAGCGCTGTGGGTCCACAGAAAGATACTCTTCAAAGTAACGCATCTCTTTTACTAGAAGGTTTCTTGGACACACAAAGTCCTGCTTCAGGTTCTTTGCCTCATCGCAAACGTGGATTACCATATTGGGGCTTTGTGAAAGAAAAAGAATACAGCATTTAGTGAACATATACATGGTAATTATTAGTAGAAGATGATTCATTGGTGGCCTGATATGAATGTGCCTCACCTTGTATTCCCTTCTGTTCTCTCAATCTTCTTAGCGGGATCTGCAATCTCATTGTCTGCAGAGGCTCCTCGACCAGTAGAGATCACAGTGAGGCCTGAATATATATAAACAGCCCCATTTCAATAAGTTTTTTGTTACCCTGGAACAATGAAATCACCCCATACAAGCAAGAATACCAAAATTCTGTATATTAAAGAGTAATTTGGAGTCCAGAGTCTGGGCATTTTGTCCAGAACCCATTCACTGACTCACCCGAGACTGAAAGATTTGCCTGATTGGACTGTGGTTCCTCCGCATCTCCTGTAATATCCAATAAATTAGATTTGATGTAAGTGGAAAAGGGTTCTGACGGAGAGCTCACTGCGCCGGTCAATGGGTTACACTGGTCATCAACATGAGGGAAACTGCCTGTAGTCTTCAGCTCTTCAAACCTCCGTGCACACTACAAAAATTTAAAAGGATAAGTTGAACATCTTGGGAATTAGGGAAGCACGATAATTCAGCCACCATATCAGTATTGGCCGATATATGTTCATTTTTAACGTTATCGGCCTGATAAGTACATTTGGCTGATATATTAAAGGGGTCATGAATGGGGAAATCTAATTTTCCTTGAGCTTTTGACATAAAAGATGTTATTGTGCTATAAGAATATCCTGTAAGTTTCAGATCTGAAAACTTCCTTGTTAGATCAAAAACAGCTTTTATTGTAACCAAGCTCAGAGAAGGACTCAATGTGAATGTCTCAGTTGAACATTATTTATTTTTATTCAGTATATTGTGCATTAAACTGTGGATTATTTGGTAAATCATTCGCAATTTTGGTGCAGGCTTTGTAAGCAGACTTTTATTATATGGACTCATCAGTATTGCCACAACAACTTGTGTTCATTCTGAACCGTGTTCATTCTAATGCCTGATTTGTGACCAGCAATTTCTGATGATTCATGTACAGATGTTCTTTGTCTAAGTCAGTAAATCAATCCAGTGACTAAACGGTCAACTTCACATTGTTTCTTTTAGTAGAATGAAAATAATCTGTTATTTAAACTGTGATTAAATTATATATAGAAGGCGATCTAAGAATGCTCACTTTACAATTGCAGGAACTGTCAATCAAATAGCGCAAGTGAGTTCTGGATTCTCGCCAAAACTCCAGCAGTAATCAACAAATCTCTTATTTACATTGTGTTTGCACTGTTAGTTATGATGAAAGCAGTCGTTAGTGTGCAGAAATCAAGTTGCAATGACGAGATCGCTGCATTCAAGAGCTCAACGTGATCAGCGACAATGCTCACCACTGCAACCTTTCATGCCAATATCAAAATAATTCAATAGATCTAAATATAATCATCACGTTTCACGATTAGTTAACCTTGAGCGCTGTAATAGTAAAAACGTGCTAAAAGTTTTAGAGAGAATTCCACATGCAATACTTAGCTATTTCATATGCAAAGATGCTAGCCAATCACAGCAGTGGGCGTGTACACTGAAGTCTCACAGCAGACACGCCCCTACAAACATAGTGTTTAATCAGAGGGCTAAAATCAGGGTAGGAAAAATGCCTTTTATATAAAAAAAATTATGACAATTTAGAAATTGAGCATTATAAGTGCACCCCAGGAAACATTTTAAAACAATAAAAGTGCACAACATAACCCCTTTAAAGATGAAAAATAATGGATTATTTTCCTTAGCTGAGACACTTCAGATGCGCTTGTGGTTTTGAATTGCTTGAATTATGATTGAAACTTCAAAAAGGAAAATACAGTTAAGTGCAACCTGCAGCGCAAATCTGTCATATAGGCTGCATAAAAATTATAATAAGAACATTGAAATTGTGTACTTGGGACATGGTGTGTGTGTGTGTGTGTGTGTGTGTGTGTGTGTGTGTGTGTGTGTGTGTGTGTGTGTGTGTGTCATTAGGACCCAAATGTGTATAATGAAATGGGTATGACATAGGTATTACAAGGAGAGGGTGAAATATCAGGACATTGACCATGTCCCCACTTTTCAAAATGCTTATAAATCATACAGGATTTTTTGAGTTTTTTTGAAAAAGTAAAAATGCAGAATGTTTCCTGTGATGGGTAGGTTTAGGGGCAGGGGCAGCGTAAGGGGATAGAAAATACAGTTTGTACAGTATAAAAACCATTACGCCTATGAAATGTCCCCATATGTCACACAAACAAATGTGTGTGTGTGTGTGTAAGTAGTATAGCATTTTATGCATTCTACATTTTTTTTTTCACTTTTTGCATTTTTATTAAAAATATTTTATAAAATTACAACTTGATTGGAATTGATTGGAACGGAATCTAATTATTACGTCTCATATTTCCTTTCAAGCATGCTCTTCCCTGATAGTTCTGTCTCTTTGGTAACCTAATACAAAAGTTTAGCGAAGAACAATTTTGTGAAATGGAACAAAAATCTGCGCTTTGTTTAGAATATCAGTTTTTAAAAAACAATTTTATATTGATACTACACCGTCTGAGAAGAATGTTTTTATAGTTAATAGGCGAGCAAATAGTTTTATATAGAAAAAAAAATATTTTATATAGTTGGAGGCTTCAAGTCTCTTACCTCTTTAGGTGTGAACCCTGGGACCAACTTGGCAACATTCTCCCAGTTGATTGGCTGAGGCGATGCCCATAACGAGCTCAACACCATGTCCAGCACCAGGAGGTTGTTGTCATATGGAAAGTTATTATTAACAGAGCAAAGACGATTCATTTCTGTGGAGAAGAAAGAACACTAGCATACACTCAGTCTATTTTTAAAATTAACATTGACTCATAAGTCCTCTACTAGCTCGCTATTGTCCCTTTTTGATCTCCACTCCAGAGAAACAAGGGGCAATTTGATGGAATGACAGCTGTCGCATTTGGTAATGTGAGGTTATAAACACAGATATGATAATAAAAATGAACGGTGCTTAGAAATACGTAACGTATACAGCTGTGTGTGGAGCTGTAAAAGACGCTTAAATAGCATAATAAATAGCAGATCATGACACTCCCCACGTTTTGTGTCGCATCGCTCAGTGAAATGCTAAGCTAGCCTAACACACACAGAATCAAATCGCCAGTTTACCCTGTTCCAGATTTATGCGCTGTTTCCTCTGGTAGCAATGCTCTTCTTTCATTCCAGCTGAGTGGTGCTGATAACGGGCTGGATTTGAGTAACATCAACAGAGATGCTGTGGCTTACTTTGATTTTATCCTGGTAAACCAGTAAAGTTCACATCTACACAGCATATACAAATAATAATAAAAACAGATGCTCGGCTTAAAATTAGCAGATTTGCTGGGCATGACTACCCACGTTCGTATTTATCTCTCCTCTTGCTGAAGCGGCTCTTGTTAAAATGCCAGAGATGGAAGAGAGAGTGATGCAGCGTGCACGCGCAGCGCTCTGAGCGCGTGTGCCATGATGATGCTCGCGCTGCAGTGTCCCCGATTGAGCGCCTCCTCCCTCTGCTGCCTATCCGTCTGTCTACTGCGATTTGACAAGACGCCAAAACTCTCTGACCCGAGCTTGCTAAAAAGAACTGAGAAAAACGATTGAAAGCAACCCGTGGCAAAGGGTTAACTCCCCTTAACATCCCCCGTGCTTGCCGCTGTGTCGTGCTCTGTATTTCCGGTGCCGCACTGCAGCAGGTGCGTGCCGGCGTCCTCGTTGCCAGGCGACAGCCCCAACATTAGAGTTCATTGATTGATACTGAGTGATAGCTTTCTGTTTTTAATATGGGACCCAGGGAAACCAAAATGCATGTAATCTCTATAATCAAGAAGATTAGACTGCTGAATGAAATGTGGCATTTTATACATTCTGACAGACTAAAGGCTTATTTTTAGACAGCTTAGTTTAGTATAACTGTGGATCGCATAAGGGTAAAAATGATTGTGTGAAGCTGTCTCCTTATTTAATAACCATAGTGTGCAGCCATGGATTATACTCTACCATTTAAACGTTTGGGGTTAGTATTGTTTTAATATTTTAAATTCATAATTTTACTCAGCAAGGACACATTGAATTGATCAAATGTGACAAAGATATTTATGTTACAAAGTGAACTTTCTTCAAATTCTGAAGTGTCAGTTTTCACAAAAATATTAAGCAGCACAACTGTTTTCATCAACAATAATAAATGTTTCTTGAGCACCAATTCAGCATATTAGAACGATTTCTGAAGGATCATGTGACACGTACTGAAGGCTACAGTAACGATGCTGAAATGTAAGCGTTGCCATCACAGGAATAAATTATATTTTAAAATTTAAAATATATTAAAATATAAATCAGTTATTTTAAATTATTTAAAAATAATTATATTTATTTCCAAATGCAAAGCAAAGTACTTTTCCAAATGCAAAGTATTTACTGGCAAAATAATTTCTTGTATACATAATTGACATTAAGTAGCAGTAAGAGAAAACAAACAAATCTGAAAACAGAGAAATGCACAAACTAATCCTTGATACAGCACAGCTTAAAATGAAAATATTAAATATTCACAACATTGCAGAAAGATGAACGGCAATTTAAAACTCTTACATTAGGAGAGTGAGTAAATGAATAATGAGTAATGAAAGTCATAAGAAACATAGATTCAGACTGATATGAGAACTAATTTAAACTAATTAGATGCATTAATTTGTTGACACATGAATAACAACATATTTGTGAATGACAACATTTAATGCTTGAAGCAAGCATATCAATGCAAATTGAATCCATTTTGCCTAATTATTTTTCAAAATAATTTAATGGGTCTTATTAACACAAACTTGCAATTTAAATGTTGAAATATACACAATTTTTGTTGAAGGAAAATAATATATTGGTAATGGCTTTGAGCCTAACAGTCTACTGAAATTTGTGGAATTATGGAGTTCAAACGATACATTATAAAGGTATAAGACTAATCACCTCTTTTTTAACACTCTTAACCTTCATTTTTAATTTGTTCCTCACCTTTTTTTAGCTGTAGGACCATTTTATAAAGAGGGCTATGCATTCTAATAAAGGATACACCTTTTGCTCCTAGCTCCCACCAACACACAGATGCACACACACTCACCTCTCCACACAAACAGATTATTCATAAGTCCATCTTTTCTGAGGTTATCACTACAGTATCACTGCTATTGTTTGTGGAAGGTTGCACCTCCAGAACAGTATGAAGGCTTTGTGTCTCCCTGTAAACAGAATCCAGCAGCTCATCTGGATCTGACATGGTAGGGACAGCCAGCCTGGAGTTGGGAAGAGAAGCTGTTGCCAGGGCAGTTTGAGGTGCTGGAAGGTTCTGTGCAGCCTGCTGAGCCTGTGCCATCCTCTCCAGTTCTGCATGCTTTCTGCCTCTCCTCCGGCCCAACACTTTGACGTAGTTGGCAGGGACGAGGCCAGTGATCTGCCCATCCACACTGGCTAACAGCCAGCCACGCACTCTGGGCTGTTGTTCTGGAAAAAAAAATTAGAAACAGATCAAGTACAAGCTGTAAGACAATGCCTAGAATAAATTTACATGGTACAAAGTGTTACTGATTGACCGATATATCGGTTTCCCAATATTTAAGCATTTCTCATAATTGATTATCGGTTTTGTAATATCAGATTCACCGATAAATGGCGCCTTCTTATGGATGTTTTGAGAATCGCTTACAAGCCCACCAATAAAGGATTGCGTCTGAGGGGAGATGAGTCAACAACGAGAAAGATGCAAACGAAACCATTCATTCCATTGTGGCACCGCAGCCGAATGTCCAGAAGTTAGAGCCGGAGCAATAACAATAACAATCTTTGCTGGGGTTTGTTGTGGCCATGATGTTGTGGCCCTCCTCCCCCAACAGGGTGAATTTGGGAAAACTTTGATTTTCCAGCTCGCTCCGTTAGTGGTGAAGGAGTTGGCTGAAGCCCTATTCGGACGGTAATTGTTTCTCGTGGGGTCGGAAGGTATTGCCATCATTTACAGGCAATACCTTCACTGACTAGTCAATAATCAATGATTTTTTTGCCGTCCAAATGCACAAGTTTTAGGTAATCACTGAGGTGGGCCTGCACAATTATTTTGGCAGATTTGTGAGAAACAGGAAAAGGGCGCATGACATACGCCACGACCAAACGTTAGCGATTGGTTGTGGCAGATCCAATAGTTTTAAACCTCAACAGAGTACCCGCCTTCGCGGAAATAAATGCTTGTCAATGGAGAGTGGCCAGATTCTCTGTACAAATGAAGTACAAGAGTCTGGTAAGACCAGGCTATCAACAACGGTGTTCAAAGGTAAAATAACTTGAATCCCTTAATTAATAAACTTTATTTAACATAACAGCCAGTGCTGCACGAATAAGCTAGTATTCACAAATAAAATGTTATGAGATGCTACTAATTATATTTAAACTAGGTGCTAAAAATAGAGACGAACTCACAGAGTCAGGTAATCTGTCATGTCACAATAAAGACGTAACTTTACATTAATTAAATTAAATCAGTTTATGCTCATATTGCGTTCAGCCGTTCACTCACCGGTGTTGTTGCTCCAGCACCGTATGTAACTTTAAACAAGACTCACCTCATTTAAAACTCCTTAAATTATATGAATGTCTGCTATATAACATTTATATAATAAACATTGAAACAATTACAGCTCTGTGGAAAATAATTATATCCGTGAGAGACATATGGAAGCCCGTTTCTGCCACTAAATAAAAAAAATAAAAAGAGTAATTGTGACTTTTTATCTGACTTGTTTTCTTAGTAAGAATTGTGACTTTATCATGTAATTGCAAGTGTATAGCTCAGAATTGTGATTTTATAACTCGCAATTGTGAGAAGAAAAGTCAGAATTGTGAGAAAAAAAGTCCCAATTACTCTTTTTATTTGTTTATTTAGTGGCGGAAACGGGCTTCCATAAAGAAGTTCTGTGTGGACGCATAGATAACAGCGCTCTGTTAGGTTATAAATCTAGACCGACGCAAACATTACTAATAATTCTGATAATGTGCCAGGGATTATTAGATGGACTCATAATAGCAATGATGTATTCGTGGTTTTGTACATTTTTTGACATTGTTTGCATATTCCAGAGAATATTTAATCTTTAGTCTATTAAAAAACAAATAAATATTTTAAAACTGCAGATTAAAACTAATGCTTACATTTATACCTATATTTATGGGGTGTTGACCGTTCTTGTCTGTGCCTCACATAATGCAGGTCTATGGTCACCACCTCAAAGAGCATACACAGAGAAGTCCAAATTAAACAATCACCCATCGTAAGAACACACTGATGGCCTAAGACACGAAACGAGCGGTTTGTGTAAGAAAACGAACAGTATTTATATCGTTTTTACCTCTTGAACACCACTACGTCCGACTGATCTGAGGGTGCGCGTGCGTGTTTCCTGTTGTGACATTCACGCGTTCTGGCTTTAGTCTGCGCAAGCGTGGAAAGCGCCGGAAGTGGTATCACATTCTTGATCAGTGTATTCTGGTTCAAATAAATATGGTTGTGAAAAAAATTCAACGTTGTCTGTTAATATATCGAAATCTTCTTCCATTGCGATGTCCTGTACGTCTAAATATGTTTAGATCTTCACAGTGAAAGGTAACACTTCCCAAATTTCTGTGTGAACAATGAGAGACGGACATGCGCAAGGGATCCACTTCCGGCACTTTCCGCGCATGCGAAGACTAAAGCCAGAACGCACGAATGTCGCAACAGGAAACGCACACGCGCCCCCGGATCAGTCGGACGTAGTGGTGTACAAGAGGTAAAAACTATATAAATACTGTTCGTTTTCTCACACAAACCGCTCGTTTCGTGTCTTAGGCCATTAGTGTGTACTTACGATGGGGGAGTGTTTAATTTGGACTTCTCTGTGTATGCTCTTTGAGGTGGTGACCATAGACCTGCATTATGTGAGGCACAGACAAGAACAGTTTGACCTAAAATGATCAAAATTGAAACTACTGGGGATACAAATACTCCTACATCTCGGATGCCCATGAGGTAAGCTAAAACATATCAAAATTTAATTTCAAAGTGAACTATCCCTTTAATTTTATAACAGCATAATGTAAAAAAGACTTTGTACTGTATTTAAAAATATGCACTTTTTCCGACTATTTATTGATGTAAATGTAAGTGTCTATTGTTCTGTATGTAAGGAAGTGAAATTGCAAAAATTACAGTGTTTAAAAAGTTAAGTTGTCCAGTTCAGTGCTGTAGCAATAATTGTAAAAACATGCAAATAAATGGTATCGGTTATAAAATAAATAAATAAAAATCAGTATCGGTCGCTCACTACAAAGTGTATATGTTTGACATCAGTCAAATGTAAAACATTACATTGTTAATGAGCTGCTGTGCAAAAAGGATTTGTGACAATGTACATTGTTTTATTTTCATTTTATAGCCAGTGTATGTTTAGGTACTGTGTGTCAAAGTGTTTAAGTACACTTCTGTTCAGAATGTGTCTTGTTCTTTTACCTTTAGGGGCAAGATTAAGCATGTCTCCAGCCTGTAGTGAGATCTCTTCCTCAGATGCTGCTGTGAAGTCATACTCAGCTCGGGCTACCACATGGTCATCATCCCCACTTGCCCAGTTAGTGGCTACAAAACAGAACAGAACTTCTATTAAGCACAAAAATACAGAACCTTCTTCTACCTAAAGTTTATTACCTACGTCTTACCTTAGTTTATTACCTGCTTTAAATTTGAATAAACATTATTAAAGAAAAGTAGTCAGTTATTTATAAAAGACAATCAAATAAAAAAAAAAATTCAATAGCACAAATAAATATGATAGAACAAAGATACAATTGCAATAAAAGAGTGGTTTATGTTTTTCAGGATTAAATTATCTGAGAGCACTACTCGGTGTTCCCTGAAGAGGGCAGATGCATTGATACTCGAAACCACGATCAACAATTCAACTTGTCAAAAAAAGAAGAAGAAAAAACACGAATTTATGGACCTTTATAAGGAAACAGACAAACGACCAAACCAACATAAAAGTTAGATAAATTAAATGTGCACTGTTTTGATGAACATGATTCCCAATTATTTATATTCATGATTTTATAATATTTGTACACACTTTACATTTTTATTTCAATGTTGTAATTTCATTTTTAATTCAGTTTGAAGCAGATTTGTTATGTGACAGTATTAATTAAAGTTTCTAAACAGTCAAGATCAAATTATCTGCATCTCTTGCGTTATCTTGCGTCTCTGCATCAACCCATATTATCCGTCATCACTCAAATTAATGCACGACAAAGATTAACTGCACAATGTGTGTAAACCTCCAATACAACTATTAAGTAATTATTCCATTACAGAGTTCACAAATCTGAAATCTGAAAGTGTCTATAGTATTATACGCACATTTTACACAACATTAAAATATTATTTTCAAATAAACTTTTATATGTATTATTATTTTTAATTATAATTTGCCCCTGGTTCAGTAATGAAGTCTTGTAATAAAGTCGCAGTCAAATCCAGCTAACTGAGATAGTACGAAGAATGGGCCTCTGGGCAATCAATTAATCGCAAATAATCACATCCAAAATAGAATTTTGTGTTTACTTAATATATGTGTGTGTATGTATGTATATATATATATATATATATATATATATATACTCCTTTTGTATATATTTGCATGTTTTTCAGGTAGTTCTAACAGTAATCCAGATATTTTAATCCAATCCGCAAATGAGTTTGAAGAACCAAATTAGCCAGAGATCAGTTGTCACGATTAAAAGATCTGGGATCTGTCAAATCATCTCAGATGTATTAAGCGAGGTACGAAGAACGGGCCCCAGCACTATAAAATCTACATTACTTTACTTTAGTGTTTATTTTTATTGGAATCAAGAATTGCGAGATTTCACTGGTGGCATCTAAATTTGTGTCATAACCTTATTTATTAGAATACAAGGTAACATGGGTTAAAAGCAATGAAGACGATCACACTTAACTCATTTAATTTACTCATTTGAATGGGCCAATAGCAAATTTTTTTGAGCCCTGCATACTGTAGGACAGAAAATATTTGAATGGTGTTCTTAATAATTGTATCAATCAATGTTATTGTAATCACACAGAAGAAGTTTGTTTTTTTAGTGGTACAATATTTTAACCAATTTTATTAATTACATCCTACCTGAATAAAAGTATTTATATATTTTAAAACAAATCATTCTCAATAACAGTCCCATGGTCCTACATTAAAGCCAAAATAGAAACAAAATAGACATTGAATAATACTGGACTCATGTCAGACCAATGAATAGTGAGAAGAGTGGGTAAAGTTTAAGACTGAAATGTCTCACCATTTTCCTCAGGACCCTCAGCAGACCTCAAAAGCCTCCATATCAAATACGGCCCTCCAAGAACGACAGCAAAAAACAAGAAAATAGGCCACGATTTGACAGAATTCACCCCAGGGTCATCAATCCCTGCCCCTCTGGTTCCTGAAGCAGATACCACAGAGGAGGCCGCACTGTCTGCCCACAAATCATCCACCTCTGAATCCTGACGCATTCCCAGCAGCCTCTGCAGCCTGCGATATAGGTATCTAAGGGTCCTAACCAGGGCGAAAGCAGACAGCACTTTTGTGAAATGTATGCGCAAGCGGGAGAAATGATTGGCCACATCCAGAACAGCACGGAAGCTGTTATAGACAGCTGAGAAAGTAGCGTCCATCATCATGCTGACCGACGAAAAGGCGTGGACAATGCTCTCAATGGACTGAAATGCTCCACGGCTGCTCTCCTCCGCCTGCTGGACAAAGCGGCTGGGTGGGACGTCGTCTGCTGAGTTAAAACGGTTATAACCCAGACCACCTCCAACTCCATAACCACTGTAGCTGTAGGGACTGTAACCACCATAGATGGAGCTCCCATAGGGGCTGTATGAGGAGGGGAATGAGCTGTATGTAGGGCGGTATGCCTGTTGGACGGATCTTGGAGGGATGGGTGGTGCCACACGTGTTAGAACTGGAGGACCAGACATTGATGGCCCACTATGTGATGCTGATCCAAATTCAGTAGAGCTAGATTTAAGACAAACACATTCAAATAAAATGGCATATCTAAATAAAAGCCATAATAATAGCCATAATGATAGATATTTCAACATAGTTTAAATATTATCTATTTAAACGTAAAAGTCTGAACACAGCATTTGTGAACTTTGACACTTATTGGCATGCTCCAGTACGTAAACATTAAGTTTACGCAATTTAACAGCAAAAGTATAATCGTTAATACAGCCATACATAACTTTTCTCAGCTTCGCAGTAAAGCCAAACGTATGCACATACTTATTTTACAACAAAACACCACGTAGTCCAATATATATTTTATATGCTCGGTGGCTAATATGTTTGCTAGCGTTCCGACACTTTGTCTTTTGGACACAAAATAAGACGAGTTTTTACGAACCGATAGTTTAGTGGTGCCGTTATGGTTCCAGGGATTCGCCTTTCCCATGGTTTTGGTGGAGGCTGTGCCATTATTTTATATGTCAGACCAAAAGTCGAGCTGCACAACAACCGTCAGGAACAGAAACTGTCCCATTCGCCAGACTAGAGCAATCGATCATTCACATGGTTCTGCTGTCTTTCCACACGAGACTAAAGCAATCTATAATAGATTCGGTTGCGATGTGGTAATTTCTGTGCTTGTCTGTTTGTTTTAAGTTTTACCTTTTTAACATACAATAAGGTGTGTGAGGTCTCCATAATAAATTTAATAGCTGCCTGCCACTAAAATACCTAAATCCGGTCTGACGCTGCATTACCATAGACTGTAAAAAAATATGGACGTAGCGTCCGTGACGTCACCCATAGGATTCTGATAAGCCGTTCTGAAGCTGAAAGTATGGGCGAGCTGGGCGTTGCCATCTTGTGAGCGAGTCATCGCGTGTCACTCCCGGATAACAGAAAATGGGCAAAAAGGCGGGATGTGCGCGGAGCTGAGGTGACGCAATAACTATAGACGGCGGATAAATGGCTATCCACTTGTAACCACGCCCTTAATTATGCAGAACCTTAAGGCTTTATATAACGTAAACGAATGAGTTATAAAAAAATTCACCCCCCTCAGAGTTGTCATGAAGATCAACATTAGCCTTATAAGCCAAAACCACAATTTGTACCAGGCTGTAAACATGTTTTTTTCTGCTTTAAAGTTGAGAATTTTAACATGGGGCTCAATGAGATTCTGCTCCCTTCTGGAGCCTGTCCCTAGTGGCCAGTTGAGGAATTGCAGTTTACATTACTTCCGTATTGGCTTCAAGAGAAATCGCGGGAGGTTGCCGCTTGTGCATTACGCATATCAAGCTCGATCGCTGACTAATCTGACTGAGATTGAAATCGTGATCGTGAGACGTGACTGGTTGTGCATTGCTCTAGCTCACGACGGTATGCTCAAAACGCACCACTTGTACAAACCTCGTTTATATTTCGAGTCCTGTCCCTCTAAAAGACTGTTGTCAGAAGTGGGATTTGAACCCACGCCTCCATTCGGAGACCAGAATCCTCATGTCATGAGAAGGGTGAAACCTTGAGTCTGGCGCCTTAGACCGCTCGGCCATCCTGACACTTCAAAAACCCTTTGGAATTACACAATATGATTTATTTTATTATAAAGACTTGTTGACATCTTGTAAATTTAGTCTAGCCTAATAGATTCATGTTCTCCCAAACTTTTTCTTTCTTTTTTTTTATATCTCGTTTAGCTTGTCAACTGATCATTATATTGGTCTCACAAAGAAAGACATGCTGTATTGCTTAAGTCGTTTTTTTTTTTAAAACGTAAATGCAAGATATTTGTATTTCTGGTCTCTAAAACGTATTGTCAGAAGTGGGATTTGAACCCACGCCTCCATTCGGAGACCAGAAACCTCATAACATGAGAAGGGAGTCCCTTGAGTCTGGCGCCTTAGACCGCTCGGCCATCCTGACACTTCATAACACTCCCACAGGAATACAATCGAACAGGCACTCATAGTGGTTATTTGTTCTTTTATTATCTAGCTGCTTTAAACATAAAATAAATAAATTCTTAGCCAAATTGTATCCTACGCAATTATAACCATGTTTGTATGCTTAAAAATAAACCCCATGTGGTAAGCCTATAGGCGGTGTTTTTTCAACTTCTGGTTCTTTTTGTAAAACTCAGGGTGCGTCTCAATCAAATGCTACTTTTCAAATACATTCATGTTTTATTGCTCTTCTCCCAAACCCAGACTTTCAATAATTGATGATTAACTATCATTGGTCAAATCAATAAAACGTATACAAATACAAATTTTATAAAAATATACAAATGTAGGCGATCTAACCCTATGCTGTATTTAGTCAGGGCTCAGATCAGGGATTCAGCCGATTGACTGTTTTCCCTGATCAGTGCCCCTGACTGACTACTAAACTACTAAACTCACATAATGTTTCAATTGTTTCAAACATTGCTTCAGTATAGCTTTACAAGGAAGTAGGTCTAATTTGTTATCAGTCAGAGATGAGTGTTAAATTAATGTCCATAGAACATCCGGTTAATAGTAATGTGGTAAGTTTACAGCAGGGCTTCCGTATATTTTACAGCAATATCTTTGACAGCCCACAAGATGGAGCTGGAGCAATGTTAACCTCAGTTTGGATTTGGTTTACAACTTTTGTAATCTATTATAAATGTGTCTCTGGACTGAAATAGATCAGATCTCCAGCACCAGTGAAACATGAGTTGATAAAGATCAAAAAGGATTTGTGAGGGCATTGCTGCCAGCCAACATGGGGATTAATTGTTTCAATCAAGTTAATGGCTGCACACTGCACACCCAGTGCTTAAACATTATGCATTGCTATTGGCTGAGAACTAAACAATCCCCAGAAGTAGCTTCCTATGTTTATGACATATAATAATGATACATGTTGCTATTGCATTTATACAAAACAATACAGATTTACACACATTTATCTAATAAAAAAAAAACATAAAAAAAACAACAACAAAAAAAACACAAACGATGGTTTTGTGACAAACGTCAGGTACCTGGGCGGCCACCACTATCTCTAGGGACCTGAAGTCGGACAATCATTGTTAAAAACGCCCAGCAGAGGTTGTACTTTCTCTTTCGCCGGCTGAGGAACTTCAACCTGCCACAGGAGCTTCTGACACAGTTCTACACAGCTGTCACTGGGTCTGTCCTGTGTTCATCTATCTGCTTTGGGTCAGCTGCCAAATCATAGGAGACTACAACAGACAGTCTGGACTCTGGACTGCTGAGAAGATTATTGGTGCCCCCATGCCCACCTGCAGGACCTTTACTCTTCCAGAGTGAGGAAAAGGGCAGTTAAAATCATCCCAGGCTCCACTCACCCTGGCCTGGCCACAAACTAGTACAAATAAAGCACCTAAGATCAATGGGCACTAGAACATCTAGATGCAGGAACAGTTTCTTTCCACAGACTAATTTCCCTCTTGAACAGTTAAATGCCTTCCAAGTGCAATAACAACGTCACTTTTCTGTTCAATTCATTTATTCATATTATTATATACAATATAGCCTACTGTACTGTACATGCATGTTATCTGTAAATGTTCTGATTAAACTGTTTATACGTTTTACTCTTAAATGTTATTAAGTGTCTTGTTGTAGATTTGTCAGTCCAAAACATCTTTGCAAATAGTCTACACATGTAAAAAAAAAAAAAAAGTTTCATTTCAAAAACGTACGACTAATCAATATTCAGTTTAAAACGTTCTAGTACATATTTTTGTGACAAAATTTGTCGCGATCACAGCCGGCAGATGCCGTCATGACGCAGAACTTCCAGCGCGTTGACGCGATGGTACGTTCCACCAATCAGCGGCAGTTTCCGAAGCCCAGCCAGGAAAAGAGCAGATGATATGGCAGCTTTGTGAGCGACCAGGTGGAACTCGCTTTTGTTTAATCGGGCTGACAGCGGAACATGAGTACAGTTTAACCCGCATGCCGCAGCGTGGGATCCGAAAATGATATACCTGATATTAATTTCTGCTTTTTCCGGGGCCATCGTCACGCTCCTTCTGCAGCTCTTACTGTTGTACCGGAGGAGCCCTGAGCCTATCGCTAGGACAGTTCAGTATGTCAAAGCAGTTCCTGATCCCGCGCTGAAGGATTACTTTAGCAACCAGCAAGGCGAATCAACGCAGCAACAACCAGATTTAACATCGTTTGCCCCCAAACAACCGGAGGCCGCTTCTCCCAAGCAGCAAGAGACCACTGTCCCCGGCAGCAGCCCCAAACAGCAGCCGTCTTCGCCACCGCCTTCCCTGAGCGACTCTCAGCACACCTCCAAAGCAGAGACATGCGATTTCCTCAATGCCATATTTCTGTTCTTATTCCGTGAGCTCCGAGACACTCCAGTCGTCAGGCACTGGATCACTAAAAAGATCAAGGTAGAGTTTGAGGAGCTCCTCCAGACCAAGACCGCCGGGCGTCTGCTGGAGGGGCTCAGTCTGCGGGATATCTCCCTGGGCAACTCGGTGCCCGTTTTCAAAACAGCCAGACTGATGAAACCCGTGGCTCTCAATGAAGACAACATGCCAGAGGAGCTCAATTTCGAGGTTGACTTAGAATATAATGGCGGCTTCCATCTAGCCATTGATGTCGATTTGGTGTTCGGGAAATCGGCTTATCTGTTTGTAAAGATGACCCGGGTGGCGGGCCGCTTGAAGCTGCAGTTCACCCGCATGCCTTTCACGCACTGGTCCTTCTCCTTCCTGGAGGACCCGCTCATAGACTTCGAGGTGAAGTCTCAATTTGAGGGGCGTCCTCTGCCCCAACTCACCTCTATCATAGTCAACCAGCTCAAGAGAGTTATCAAGAAGAAGCACACTTTACCGAACTACAAAATAAGGTAATGTGTGTAAAATAGTGTCTTCATGCTGTCACATGCAAAATCTCTTGTCTGTCCCTTGCCTTTGACATGTCAGTGACGTCCATCTGGGGTCCATCAGCTATTGCTTAACAGTTACAGTTAGGTGTCTTGAAGATGAACGAGTGTAGCTGATCCCAAAATTATTTCCCCGAATACAGTGTTTTATGGAGAAAGACAGATATTGTGATTTATAGTTTAGATGTTTTTATTTTCAAGCCTTTTGGTTTTGTCTGTGGTAATGTGTCAATCAAAATTATTGCTTTTGACACAATTATGAAAATATCAATGTACAAATGTACACCTTTTTAAGCAGCAGGAGCAGCAATAATATCAGTAAAAGATACATCATGTAATTATTTTGTTTTTATTTATCATTGCTTTAGAGAGGGGTTGTGAAACTGGTAGTGTGCGTTCATGTCTGAAGTGGTTGTGAAACAGAAGTACTGTGGCACTGCAATAAGACTTTTGAAGGGTTTGGTAAGGTCATGTGATGAGAACAGAAAGTGTTGTTTAGGGTGTGTACTGTGTAGCCTATGTTCATTTCCCCCCGGGTGAAACTGAAATTGTGGCTGCTTTCCTCCCTTGATCACAATTCCATTTACTGTGGTCATATTCCTGCTTGTTAAAAGTGAAACAATGTAGATATTAGGTTACTTCCTGTTTTTAGCTGAGAAAAATGCAAGGTCTGTGACTAAGGCGTTCAACCAAGCTGTGGATTGATCGCTTGCTGTATTCAACCACGTACCCCTCACTGTTCTCTATTACTCAGCATCCTTGGCCTACCTAAAACATTTGGTTGCCAATAAACATTAAGACATCCCAGCATGTGTATGTGGTTTGACTATTTCTCAGCTGTTTTAGATTCTTTTGGTTTAACATTGTATTTGTAAGTCGGCAGGTGCACAAAACGCCAGTCAAAAACTGCTCGTCTTTCTGTTGACATAGTTTGTATGTCCATACAGTCAATATGAACGTAATGTGCAAATCACAGTCAAGCCTAACACTAAGCACCACATCACACCAACAGCTAGATGAATTTACTCTGTATTCTTCATCAGTTTGGATGGTGCATTTGAACTTTGACCCCCACACAGCTGGGTTGAGTGAGTAGTAGTGAATTAAATCACGGTGCTCTCTGTTAAACGTCATACTTAAAGGCACAATATGTAATGTTTCAGCATTAAAAATAGAAAAGATCACTATATCTATGTTATATATTTTTTTAAGTTGTGTGTTTACATTATCCCGACAGTTCCAATTAACTTCTAAATCCAGAGAAATTAATATTTTAATTCGAAGACACGGACCGTGTCTTTATTTCCGTTATGTCGCCCGTCTTTCACGTCATATCCACGTTTGCGTCTTGCTTCCTGCGGAACTCGGCGGAACCGCCAAACTCAAAGAGGAACACTGACAGTATAAGGGGAACACCCGTATAAAAAAGTCTGTATGATAATGGATCGTGACTACTCTTTGCCTGTACGTTTTGCCAGCTCAAAGCGCAAACGTACGGGTGAAAAAAAATGACCCGAGAAGATTTTGGGACAGTAGAAGAAGCAAGAGACGTGTAAACCTTAAGCCTTTGAAAGATGGCGAAATCTTCGTGACAAGCTCGGACTGCAGAGAGATATGCTGATCTCGCTTTCGTTTTAATAAACAGGTAATTTAAGTAACCATTCAGCTAACATAATAATCATATAATCATAACATGCTGTATGTTTGCATATTGCATAGCGATCTTGACCACATTGAGACGCGTTTAGCTGAATACGTATACATTTTGTATTGCATCGGCTTTTCAAACAGGCGGATTCTGTGTTTTTGGAGACTGAAACTGAGACTTTTTAAAACTGATTCAAAAGTATATTTCTATCCGTATATTTGGTGACACGATGATGTCATGTGTAAAACGCAGATGGACTAGCTATTATTGGTTTTATATGTAGCTGGAGAAAGTAGCGTTAGCTTCATAAGGTAATATGCCACTATCTTGGTCAATTAATATAAGGTGACCGTTACTTTTATCATATGTTAATACTAGCTAGCTACATATAATATTGATTTAATAATGATCTACTTATTCATATATCTCTGAGTTCCAAAATAAATGTTTATTAGAATGATTGATGAACGTGGGGAGCGACACAGCGCGTGTTCCAATGAACAACGTATTGCTGGTCCTGGTTCTCTGATTTACTATGTTTTATGTTGGTAATGATAAACTAAATTGAAATTTATTTCCTTATTGAACAGTTGATATACAGAATGTTCGACAATCGCGGATGCCATGTCAACATATCTATAATTTGAGTAACTCAAATTATGAAGCACGGTTAATATGTCAACATAGCCTACCAACTTATAGGTATGTTGACATAGCGACCGCCCGCACAACATTCTGACTCACACATTAGCTAACGTTACTGATAAATTTAAGTAACGGTAGCTCGCTGCTATTTCATTAGATTGACATTATATAAAGTGAAAAGCCGTAACTAAACTTAACAATAATAGAGATGTAATATAACAATTACCTTGTCAGTGAACATGTTTTCTGCTGGAGATGCCAGATTCGCTGGTTGACAGTGGCAATAATGACAACAACTCCCATGAGCCTACGCACTTTCCCGACGTCATCAAAGTACGTCTGTTGTTATTATTTTGAATGAGTGACCCCTAGTGGCCAAAAGTTGCATACTGCACGTTTAACTATTGATTAGAGTGTCTCAAGACAAGAGAATGATTCCCAGCTAACAGGGAACCGTCTTAGAATTTTAGTAACCTTATGGTTCTTAAAGTTATGCACAAACATTCTTCCATTAAAGGGTTAATTCACCCCAAAAAAATAAAGATCTCTTATTAATTACTCACCCTTGCCACAAATTAAGATATTTATGCTGGAATCCAATGGCTTTTCTCATTTCCTCTTTCAAGACCCATAAAAGGCACTAAAGACGTCGTTACAAAGCCCATCTCACTACAGAGGCTCTACAATCATTTTATGAAGTGACGAGAATAGTTTTTGTGTGCAAAAAACCCTAAATAACGACTTATATAGTGATGGTCGATTTCAAAACACTGCTTCCTGAATCTTAAAGGACAACTCCGGTGAGAAATGAACCTAGGGGTAATTAACAGATGGTTACCGAGTAGATCGTTCTCTGGGATGCGTTTTCATGAACATGGAATGTAAAGGGTTTTATCTTTAAAAACAGATTAGCTTATAGCGCTTGTCTATGGGGCACAGGGTAGACACAGGGTGGTAAAATTAAATCGCTCGTTAATACCACTAACAAGGCTCAAAATAGCCTCACTAACACGAGAGCATAATGAGGGTCCCGACATGCAAACCGAAGCATTGAGAACTTTGTAAGTGTACAAACAGTTTAATAAGAAGATACTTTATAAACATAGTGCATTACGCGTTCACGGACAGGCGCCATCTTGGAAAACAGTCTCGACGAATCGATTCACGAGCGCTGTTCTAAGTGAGCTGGTCGATAGGAATTAAGTTTGTGAAATGTAATAACATGGAGATTTTTATTTTTATTTATTTATTTTCTCTGTTATGTTCAGTGTTTTCTTCCGGAAACAACGGACCATATGAGATTCCAAGTCACAGTTCATCACTTAGCAGAGCGCTCGTGGCTCGATGAGTTTTTAAAGATAAAATTCTTTACTCTGTTTTTAAAGATAAAACTCTTTACATTCGATTTTCATGAAAACGCATCCCAGAGAACGATCTACTCTGTAACCATCTGTTAATTACCTTTCTCACCGGAGTTGTCCTTTAAGAGCTTAATGAATCAGCGTATCGATTCATGATTCAAATCGTGTGTCAAACAGCAAACTTGCAGAAATCACGTGACTTTGGTGATCCAAACCGCTGTTTCGCTACACTGATTCATGGCGGTTCAAAGCTTCATGAAGCACTGTTTTGAAATCGGTCCATCACTAGATAAGTCGCTCTTTAGTTGTTGTTTTTTTTGCTCACAAAACTATTCTTGTCACTTCATAAAATGATTGTAGAACACTAGTGAGATGGGCTTTGTAACAACGTCTTAAGTGCCTTTTATGGGTCTTGAGAGAGGAAATGACATTGGTGCCATTGGAGGCCTTTCTGAGCCATTGGATTTCAACACAAATATCTTCGTTTGTGTTCCCTAAGATGAACGGAGGTCTTACGGGTGTCGAATGACATGAGGGTAAGTAATTAATGACAGAATTTTCTTTTCTGGGTGAACTAACCCTTTAATGTTAATGGAAAGTTAATTCAGATTTATCTGGTCTTTCATAATGTTCTCAAAATGTAAGCAGAAACATTTTATCTATACATCATATAGATTTTTGTATAAAACATTAGTGGCATTTTCATCTAAGGTTTTTTAAATGTTTCATCACTGTCCCAAAAGTAACGTTTGCGAAGTAATAAAATTGAATGTTCCCTTAATGTTTGGATGAACAAAAAAAAGCTTCTAATGTTTAAAAAAAAATGATGTTTTGATTGTTCAGAGAACATTCATAAATTGTGTTTTCATGACTTAATTGAACGTTAGCAAAACTTATTTTGGTAGCTGTGTGAGTGCTGAGAGTTTAGACTTTATCAGAGACTTTCCTTTGGATTTAGCGTTAATGCTGTGCCCTCTGCTATACACCATAAGGACGCATACTGCAGAACTAAAGAGTTTTAGTCATCACAACGCACGACCGGCAGTAAACTTACTGAAGCTTAACGCTTTACATTATCCGAAAGGAAAGAGCTTCTCAATGACGTGAGACATTAAAGGACACAGTATATTCTCAGTATTGCCATCTTCCCAGAATTATTTCTTTTGCTGGTTGAGATGGGAGATATTGTTCCTCTTTAATTCATGCACTAGTCATGTTTTACTGCCTCAGAGTTTAATGGGGGTTGCTTTAGGTCTGAGATGAAAAATACTTACTGTTTAATTTGTCACGTGGGCGGTGACGTTAGGAAGCTGACAATATTCTCTTTTAAACAAGTGTGTGAGTGGGAACTTTGTTTAAAAGGCAGACAGCATGGCTCGGGGACAAAACAAGCGGGCAGGCCACAATCCGTTTCACTCATCTCTGTGTGGGATGGAAGTGTCACAGATGGAGGAGGTGTTCAAAATCAGAACAGGACGTGTGTGTATGTGTGTGTGTGTGGACAAAACTGCTGAAGATTTAGATTTAAGTAGTGTGCATGCATGGTTAAAATGCTTTTAATATACTATGGCAATAAAAACGGGATTAAGAAAGATTTGCTGACTATTTCAGAGAGAAGTTTTGTGCGTCACCAGGATGAAGAAGCAGATTGATGTGTTCAATATGGTAGTGTGTGCTTTTGGTGGAAATTGTAATGATTATTAGTTACAATGAGCATTTATTATTTTTTTAGGGCGTTTTTACACACAAAATATACATTTTTCAAATTATTTTTTACAAAAAACTTTTAATTCATAAAGGCTGCATTTATTATTTAATTGTTATTTTGAAATGTTACAGTTTAAAATAACTTTCTGTTATACATTATATTATGTTATATATTAACTATGTCATATAGTTGTGCTGATTTAATATTTTTTAGAATTGTTTTTTTATTTATCCTTTTCTATTAAATAATTCAAATGCGAAGCATGTTCACTGATATAGTCACATATGATGTGTGTAAAGAATTGAATTGGCTTTCTGTTAAATGCTGAGTAATATAGTCTAAACTAACTATAGAAATGATTATAGTTAGCTATTTAATGCACAGGAGTCCTGTACTCTGTACCTGTGGGGGTATTTATAAAACCCAAAACTGTATGATGTCATCTCTGGTTCATGCTGGATGGGCTCCATGTCACAGATGGCCGAAACTTGAGAGTCAGAAATGTGTTTGTTGTTTATGTGCATTTACTTGTTATTCAAGTGTGTGTTAAGGAATTACTGTTTCTCAATGTTGAAATGTAATTAGGTTTTCATTTAACTAGTTGCTTATTAGCATATTGGCTGTTTACTACTACTTAAAAGCACATATATTAATGGCTTATTCTGCATGACCATTTTTAAAATCCCTTAATCCTACCCAATACCTAAACTTAAACGCTACAAAAACATACAAATTATTAATAAGCAGTAAATTAGTAGTTTATTGAGGCAAAAGTTAATAGAGTTATAGTTAATAGTGAATGTGTGTTTTCCAAATGATACCGTTTCACGGCTTCGCCTTCACTATCATCACTCGTTTTCACAAATTAATTACAATACAATTATTAATTGTGTTGTCAGATGTTGTAGATGTTTGATATGGTGCGCGTTGTGTGTGCGCAGAATGTGTTTTTGCGATCTCTAAGTATTGACCCGTCCTAGTCTCCGGTTACCTCAGTTGATGTCATGTCTGGTGTGTTTGCGTGGCCAGCTGTTATTGATAGGTGTTTAATGACACCTTCTGTTCTCAGAGATGGAGTTGACTGACTCTGTCTTGGTATGTTTGGGCCAATTGGGGGTAATCGGTACAAAAGAGTTACTGATAGACCCCTATCAGCTGCTTGCCCTTGAGCAAGGCTCGGGACAAATTTTCCTGACTGTGCTGATTTAATGGTCCAGTTCCTCAGAGGCACTAGAGAAACACATTCTCATTAGAAAAAGACACGGCGTTCAATCCATGCATCCATCCGTGTGACACTGATGGGGTTTGGCTTTTTAAATGCCCTTTGCCAGAGAAACTGTCAACTTACAGCTTCTTCATATCACATTCAGCACAAACAGGAATTGATGTCTCATGATTAACTAGTAACCTTTATTCAAAGCGAGATGCAGTTTTTGTGTTTGCCATCTCCAGATCTGATTGGCTGGCTTAATTTCCAGGAAAAATAGTTTTTGTGTATATTGTAGCACATCCCTTGAATGTAAAACATATTTTTGGTCTGTCCAATTTTTATTGTCATGAGACAACATTTTTTATGTTGGACAAGGACTTTTATGCTACTTTTCAAGGACAAACTTTGAAGGACTTTTGCAAGATAACCCAGAAACACTTTTGTCACAAGGAAAATTAAAAGTATTTTATAGTTATGTACAAACATTTTTTATTGAATTAATTGTATTGTTTTATTTATTTATTGAATCTTTAAAATGCAGGATATGGCTATACACTTTAATACAACTACAACAAAATGTTGATGTCAAATGTTTGACAGATTGTGTTTGAAGCACACAGGATAGCATGTTAAGAAGAGCTGTACATTCTGCTTTGTTTTGTCTGTGAAATTACCTGAAGCTTAATGTGGTATAATCTCTTTTAAATGGGGATGCACAATATTGGTAATTGGCCAATATTAGAGAACAACGTAGATAAAACTATGCCATTCATCGCTAACTCCATTTGTAATCTGTTGAGTCCATACTGGACACATCTGCCCACCCCAGACATTCTTCCACAATCTTCCACTAGTGTTTATTTTACTTGTCATGTGTCTCCAGGCAGTGAGGCGTTTGGAATGATTTTAAAGTTGTGTATGATAGTAAGATTTGGTATGATCCTCAGTCGTGTAGTGTATAATGCCCAGCTTCATTTACAAAGTCAAAAAGTGTATGATGCCTGCTGTTTAAAAATCTGTTCAGTGTGTATTCCAGTCTTTAGCCTAATTAAGTTCAGCTGTTGCTCATCTAGTTCCCTCATTTATTTAAGTTATTGGTTTCCTTTGTTGTGTTGTCGTGTGTAGTGGTTGTTCTTTTAGTTCTGTTAATCAATAAATTGCAGCAGTTATTTCCTATATCATCTTTATTTTGCTATCCAAGAGTAACAATCTCTTTGACTCGGTTCTACATTCGTCATTGAATGTTTGCAATGCTCATTATTCGGGATACTAGGAGTGTAAATATACCATCATCTCCCGATTCGATACAAATCATGATACAATATAATTGCAGTACTCCAAGACCTAAAAGGTTAACAAATAATGTACTGTTGATTTAAAATACTAAATTTGGTAGATGGAAGATTGGGGATGGAAATGAATAGGCTTTGATTTGGTACTGGTAACTTAACACACAGGAGAATGCTGACACCAAAATAAAATGATTAATGATTCTGAAGTTGAAAATACAGATTGATTTTAGTCCAGTATGCATGCGCACGTGTCACTGACTAGATATATTTCAAATAATGTAGGCCACTTTTTACTGGTAACATAAGACATTTTGCATTTATCTAGATACACAAATATTTCTCCATTGCTTTATTATACATTGTTTAAACACACACACACACACACACACACACACACACACACACACACACACACACACACACACACACACACACACATATATATATATATAGTTTAAAGTTTAATGTAGTACTGGCTCTAAAACTCTAATCTTTCATTTATTCATTTTGGTTGAACTATACACAATACAGATCGGCACTATCCAAGATACATATTTTTGCATTTTTGTATTGCAATATATTGTGATATATTGTTACACCCCTAATGGATACTTATACCTCATTCTCTCTACTTTTCCTCTCTCCATGTCTCTAAAGTCCACTTATATAAATGCTCTTCAAAAAACATCTGTTGTGTTTCCGTTTGTACACACACTTGTTATTTTACACCCCCCTCTCACGATATGCATCTCTCTCATTTTGTTCGCTGTAGACTTGGAGTAAGCCTCTGTGCAGTGAATTTAAAATAACAGTAACCTGTCCCAAGCCAGATGGCAGGCACCATGACGCCATGAAGCACCTCTTCGATCAGTTTATCCATGTTTTGTCTGACCACTGAGTGATTAGACCTCATCTCAAAGTGTAAACTTGGAGGCAAAGAGCTTCAGTGTACATTGGCAAATACAGTCAGGCCAAAGTTCAGCTGTAATGAAATCCCTTTATCTCTGTCTCATGCTCTCTTTATGAATAGAACATCAGAGGCTACAAAAAAAAATAGAATTTTTGTAATCACTTATTTGATTACATTACAAACCCCTGGGGAAGCACAAACATTGCTAAACACAACTTGGTCATAATGCATTGCAATCAGCTGCTGTTTTCTTCTCTTTTGCTAAAGGATGAACATTATCTGTTCTACATAAAACAGGTTTGCATGATAGAAATCTTCTGGGTAATGCAGATAACCTGATAATATTTTCTTATTAATGTCTGATAATCAAATTGCCTATATTTAGGGTCTATACAGTTTTTTTTCTACCTACATAAAAATAAACTACAAAGTAAAATCAGTCATTTTAAATGTTGAAAGTGAATTTAGGCATCACATTATTATAATTTAAAATATGAGAATAAATATTCATTTGGAAATCATTATTTGATAGTTATTAATGTTTATAAAAAAGTAACTAAATATGTGAAGGTAATATAAACATAAAATAGCATGCAAATATATATTATAAATAAAAAAATGAATACTGGTCAATAGTATGGTACAGATATTGTGCATTCATGTAAATGAGATTTTATGACAAAGTTTGTAATTGTTCTCAGTTGCCCACTCTTGATAACAGTTATATCAAACAAAATACTCTCTGTTTTGCTGCATTGCTTATTTACATGTGCAATGTGTGAAACGGGCACAATGTTTTTTTTGCAGTCAGTTTGCAGAACACACGATAAGCTCCCGGCACTCTCTCTCTCACCCGATTGGCAAAGTCATGATTTCTTCCTGCTGCATATAAAAGCAAAGCTGATTTGGTTTGTCCTCTGTGACCTGGCTGTGGTGAATATGAAGTATTTATAGAGGTGCTGGTGATATGAGTGGGTTTTAATCCGGTCAACAGCACATTCTCAGTTAAAGACACAGCCGGTGTGTTTGTGTGGCTTACATATCATTTTTATTATATATCTCTCACCGTATAACTCTTATACATGATTTTTATTCTACTGATAACTCTTAAATGTGGACTATAAAACCTAATTTGCTGATACTTACTTTAATAGGCTATCCAAAAATGAATGTAAAAAAATGTATGATCAATTTATGCATTATGTTAATTATGTAAATGAGTGAAGTCTGTCATATGCTTGAATGAATCGAATAGTTGAAGGTGTGCGTGTGATCTGGGTTCGCCTGTTTCATGTGCGTGAGTTTGTAGTGCCACATAGCAAACCAATGACTTTCCTGTGGTTTCTGAAAGATTTTGCAGATACAGCAGAAATCAGAAATCCGTTGATTGGGTTAAAATGAGATTTTTTTTTTTTTTTTTTAACTGCTTACACTCAACACCTCAGGAGTGCAGAGGAAGATGGATGGTGATAAGCAGGACAAGGCCGTCACAGTCAATAGTCATTTGCTGGCTTTTTCCCTCAGAGGTGATTACTGCAAGTATTCTTGTGCTGCTGCTGGAAGCCCTCGAACGTTCTTTAAACAGTGAAGCATTTTGCCTTACAGGTTAAGTGCACTTCATTTTAGTTCATTGCCTAGTCTTCTGTGCTGTAAAAAGTACATCTGGTATTGTAAAGATGACACATTGATAACGGTCTCCCCACTGCTGTTCCTTTTGTAAGATGGTATACTACAACAATTAAATTCCTGATATCAACAATTAGCTTTTCTTTAATATCAATATATCAATTATAATATCAGTAATTTAAATGTTGATATCAATTATAAGTTTAGATATCTAAAATGGCTTTCTTAATCACATTCATGATATCAGAAAATAACATTGTCACTAGTGCCAATTAAATTATTGATATCAGAAATGTTGATTGTTGATATCAACAAATTAATTTGAATGCTGCCTATGGTGACATTTCACTAGTGAAAATACAAATTACTGATATCAAGAATGAATATCCTGTGAATTAATAAAACAGGGTGATGGCTGCTGCTTATAGTAGACGCGCAACTTTGTTGTTGTTATTTTCAACAAACCATATTATAGTTGCGTCATCAGATTTGAGTTTAAGTGCAAGTGCGTGATGAACCGTGGGTGGAGAACCGTATGGTTAATTTTTTTTATTTTATTTTTTTATAACCGAGACCCTAGTAACTAGGAATTCAACAATACAGTTAGTCCACGGTTCAATACATACCTCGGTTTTTAACCACAGTTTTCGGTTCGGTTTGTTTTTTTGCTATTCTTTTCTTAGGTGAAGGAACAGAAAGAGGTTAAAGGGGGGGTGAAACACTCAGTTTCAGTCAATCTCATGTCAATCTTGAGTAACTATAGAGTAGTATTGCATCATTCATATCTCCGAAAAGTCTTTCAGTTTATTATATTTATAAAAGAAATATGGGCTGTACCGAGTCTTTCCGAGCGCCTGGTGGGCGGAGCTAAAGAATGACCAGCGCAAAGCTGTGACGTCCTCAAGCGTGGAGAAACCCATCGCTATCTCAGCTAATACAGATAATGATCCAGAATCATTCGGAGGCTGAAATAAATTGAACAGGAGAAACGGCAACAGCAGGACGTCCGTCTCTGTGGTATGTACTTTATTTAGTGGCCCGTCAACATTTGTGTGTCTTTACTGTCTCTTTGTACGTCAGACTAACGTTAGTGTACATAAGTTAGAACAACACAATAGAGTCCGTTAGTGCATTTGAATGACGAAGCACGCGATCGTGTTGTTTATTGATGTTTACACACGTGACGAGCCAACAGCATAGACATTTGAATCAGTTTTAAGTTACTCACCGGCTGCTTCCAATGCAGGATTGAACCTTTATCGCTGTGACCGCTCCGTCAAAAACACACTTCTTTGGTATGATTTGGTGAAGTCCTGTGACAGCAGTGACCGTGGAGATCCGCGATGTTGTGAAGCTTCCCGTCATTTCTGCGTTCAAATCGGTTCAAATGCAGCGCTGCCTTCCTGGAATGCTGTGCTGAAGCGTTGAAATTGACGTCACCCATAGGAATAAAGTGGAGCGCGGCGCCTGGATCGACTAGATCTGCACCGACCGGGAGAAGAGCCCGTACGGCCCATACAAGGACCTTCCGTGTTCACAAGAATGGTTTGTGTTTTTGTGAAAGAAGGGATGACTTTTTTCATTGAATATTCGACCTGGATTAGATGCACAGAGATTCTGCCATAGCCGTTGATGCCTCTAGGGGACGGCGCTATCAAAATAGGGGCGAGACCCTTTTGGGGGTAGGGGCGTGTTTGTTTTGGTGATTTGAAATACCAACAACGGTTACGAGATAGCACTTACCCCAACTTTAAAGTGTGTCATTCAGCCTACATTTTAGACTTGTCTTTTTTCGTCAACGATATTGCATGTTTTTATAACATTAGTCACAATGTAGGCTAACGCTAACACCTAATCTGAAATACAAACAGGCAAAAACATCATGGGAAACACCATACTTCAGTTCTCAAAAATATAAATATATAACTTATAGTTTTACAAAATGAATAGCCTTGTCAAATGACTATCATTTTAACTTATATGGTGGAAAAGGTGACGTTTGCTAGAAGGATTGAGTGAACGATTTAAGCATCTACGGTTGTATTTTGTAATACAAAATAATATTACCCTTTGTCATTAGACACACTATTTAGTTTTGTATGGTACTTGGTGTTTCCTATTGTTACTGTACTAGCATCTTGGGTCATCTAGACAATGCGGTCTCTAAGAAACTTTCAATTTAATCAGAAATTGTTTAAACAGTCAATAAGTGGATAAAATCGCTACTTACTGCTTGCAGGAATAGAGTTGTAATTGCCACTTTCTTCAGTTTAAGACGCTGAGTGAAGCTTGCTTGAAATGGGCCGAACAAACGAACGATCTTGAATTAAATCTGTGGGAAGGGTAGAAAAGTCTCCTGCACAGCCTGGAACATGGTGTGTCTATGCGAGCAGCTTGTTTACCTGATGATTCGCTCCCTCATTTCTGCCTGACAATGAATATGCTTAGTCAGATGCAAATGTTGGGGGCGTGCAAATAAATGATCCCCAACGCTTGCGTCACGGTTGGGTTTATGTTGAGAAGCACTTTTTTTTCTGTGGTGTTTTGGATTCATGAGATTTACATCATAAGTAGGAGGCAATGATGTTTGAGACTCACAGTATGTGATGTCCATGTACTGAACTCTTATTATTTCACCATAGCAAGTTTAATTAAATTTTTCATTATAGGGCACCTTTAAAAAAAAACATTGTACCCATTCCTAGTGTATTGTATAATATAAAATGAATATATATATATAAATGTTTACAGTGGCAGCTCAGAGATATACAGCAGCATTTAAGTATGAAATTGAATGAATAAATGTAGGCTGAAATTAAAACAACATAGTCTTCAATATACAATATACAGTGTTTAAAAGCTACTGTATTATTACTTATTATTACTATAATTTAAGAGGTGAATTGTCCCTTTAAGGACAAGTGTTCACAATCACTAGTCTGCGTTGCTAAGACCTGTTCACATCTTATACAAACACACGCGATTTAGATTTCACGTTAGACATAACCGACTGTGTTTATATATGTTAACCTTGTGTGAATTTGACAGTATTAGCGCAGTAAGACTACTTAGTCCAGTAATCACGTGTGTTTGGCAGGCTTTTAGTGTTCAGCGCATGTAAAATGCGAATTAAATGTTTATTCGGCAACACTTTTGAATGCGGCTTGCATATGATTGAATATTTGCTCATATCAGGGCATAGACTCAAAGGCACACTCAAACAGAGCCGAAATAAACAGAGAGAAGTACAAATAATGAATTAAATGCAAAATGGAAAAAAAAGCCGAACCGAATGGTTCAATATTATATTGAGAATTGTGGCATCCCTACTAGTAACGTTAAGTAAAGTTGATATAGTGGATCTCTGAGCTGGTGTGAGTGAGTGGAGGTGGAGCTCATTTGCATATTTATGAATCTGCGTATATTACTCTGTGCATCTTTCGTCTGTGTTTTACAGAGTCAGTTGAAAGCTCTCTAGTGTCCTATTGGATCGGTGACCTTAATTGTCTACCGCCTGTGTACTGTTAATTGTATGATAAAAATATATGCCACCCCACCCCGCCCCTTAAATGTCCCATGCTCAGTTTTCACTCTAGCAGTTATCATTGCACGGTGTGACGCTCCGCTACGGTGAAATGGATTGTAGTTCATGCATGTGTTTTGCTGATTCATTGCTAAGCTTCACCATCAATTTGGTATTTGTGCGTTATCTGTATTTCTACATATGGGCTTGTATTTCAATTTAAATTCGGTATCATTAAAATTATTGAATTTCATTTAAAAGTCTAATATGATAAAGCTAATAATAAGCTAATTTAAAACTAATGCAACATTTCAAAATAATTTTGATTTCGGTGCATCTCTAGCGGCAAGCTTTATGTGTGATTAGTTTATATTTTAGAGGCTCATTATTATTCAGTATTTTTATATAAAAGTAAACATAAGTACACACAGTGTTATATTGCCAAAACATCATTGGTCAGCGAATATCTCATAGCTGATTGTGATGGACCAAATCTTAAAGGTCCCGTTCTTCGCGATTCCATCTTTCAAACTTTAGTTAGTGTGTAATGTTGCTGTTGGAGCATAATTAATACCTGTAAAATTATAAAGCTCAAAGTTCAACGCCAAGCGAGATATTTTATTTAACAGAAGTTCCCTTTCAAGGCCTACAGCGAACAGCCGGTTTGGACTACACCCCTGCACTTCCTTCATGAATGACGTCACTAGAACCGTTTGTTGACTAACCTCCACCCACAAGCACACGCAAAATAGGGGGCGTGGTCTTGTTGCTCTCTCACGTGGAGAAGAGCACGCATTCAGCGCTTGCATCACCCCGTTATGGTAAGAGGCGGGACCTTTCCGGACTAAGTGCGCTAAGCTGCTGTCCAATCACAACACTGGAAGCGCTGGCCCAATCAGAACTCGTTACGTGTTTCTGAAGGAGGGACTTCATAGAACAAGGAAATCATTAGGCCGTTTTTAGGACAGAGGAAACAGCGCTGTACAGATAAGTAAATTGTGTGAAAAATACTGTATTTTTTTACACGCGAAACATGAACTCATGTTATATTGCACACTGTAAACATAATCAAAGCTTCGAAAACACGCGAAGAACGGGACCTTTAATATGCAAAAGTGTGAATGAGATTTCAGACTAAATGCTGACAGAACTGATATATCAAAGAGTTGTGAGTCATTTCCCCATTCTGCATTTCCTTCTTCAGCTAACAACACCAGGAACCATACAGAGACTGCTATACTCATTGACTAGAACGGCAGTCTGATAGTAACAGACAGACAGTCTAGCAGTACGCTAGTGTAAGTTACGTAAACATGTCATTCTTTGCCTAATTGAACTCGGGCTGTAACTGAATGTTGTTTCAATGAATTACTGTTCTTAATAGTGAATGTCTAGGCATGTAATTGCTTACAGTTGACTTAAACGGCAAGGTCCAGACTTGAGGTATTGCATGCTTGTTTCTGTGTGTGTGTGAGGTGAGTGAGTGTTGTATTTTTAATGCTGCAGGCTGGCTATATTCCTGTAACGGTGTTGGTGGTAAGTGATAGGGCTGCGCTTCGTGCCCTGTGTTTGCTCTGAAACAAACTGAAGTCATGTCCTGCAATTAAGCAGGTGGGAAATGGAGAGGGAGCAAGGGGCTATGAGAGTGCTACCATACCAGGATTTTGTTCTTAGAGTTTTACATCATGAGGCATTTAAATCACATACACTAGTTTTATATTATTCATATATTGTAGTATTTATTAATATTTTTAATAAGCTTGAATTTTTATATTTTCAGTTTTCATTTTACTTTTAGCAATTTTGGTATGTAGTTTTGTAATTTTTTATTTTATTTATTTAGCATTTATTTTTTATTTTTTTATTTTTTTGGGTTCATTTATTTTTAGTTTACTTTTAGCATTTTAGTACTTAACTTTATTTTGGCAAAATAGTATTGTGTAAATGCGTTTTTAAGCGACTGCGTCCTTGTGTCATCAGCCATTGAACCACTCCACTCCACATCAACCACTCAAGAACGCAAGTACAGAGGATGTGTTTTTGATATCGAGTATCGAGGATGCATCAAAGGCCTTGTCCTAAATGGCACCCTAAACCCTCGCGGTCTTCCTCTGAGTCCGCACTTTCACCACGTAATGCCGCTTTGACTGACGGGTAGAAGTCCTCTGCGTAGCTCGCAAACTTGCAGGCTCAGTTGAAGTGCGCATCAAGGGCGCATAGCAGCCGCAAAGGGGGGCGCTCACGAGCACCCGTCTTTAAGCTTAAAGGGGGGGTGAAACACTCAGTTTCAGTCAATCTCATGTCAATCTTGAGTACCTATAGAGTAGTATTGCATCCTTCATATCTCCGAAAAGTCTTTAGTTTTATCATATTTATAAAAGAAATATGGGCTGTACCGAGTCTTTCCGGAAAAAAACGAGCGCCTGGAGGCGTATCGTGTGGGCGGAGCTAAAGAATGACAAGCGCGCAAAGCGGTGACGTCCTCAAGCGTGGAGAAACCCATCTATCTCAGCTAATACAGATAATGATCCACAATCAAATCTGAGGCTGAAATAAATTGAACAGGAGAAACGGCAACATCAGGATGTCCGTCTCTGTGGTATGTACTGTATTTAGGGGCCTTTGTGTGCAGTTTATGAGGACATGATTCGGTTTATGGACTATTGTATGTGACTAGACCTTAGAGGTAGCAAGCAAAACGGTTTTGCACGTCAGAGTCAGAATAGTGTAACGTTATACAGAACAACAATGGAGTAACCGTTAGCGCATTTGAATGATGAAGCACGCGATCGTATCGTTTACTGATGTTTACTCATACGACGGTAGCCAATAGCAGAGACATTTGAAGTTGATTTACTCACCGGCATCTTCCAAAGCAGGACCGCTCTGTCAAAAACACACTTCTTTGGTATGATTTGGTGAAGTCCTGTGACAGCAGTGACCGTGGAAATCCACTTTGCGACGCGACTGAAGCGATGCCTTGAAGCTTCCCGTCATTTCTGCGTTCAAATCGGTTCAAATGCAGCGCTGCCTTCCCAGAATGCTGTGCTGAAGCGTTGAAGTCGCTCGACGTCACCCATAGGAATAAAGTGGAGCGCGGCGCGTCATAAGTGTTCACGGACGACTGGATCTGCACCTGAGAGACTGTTTACAGCGTGCATTTCCTCTCTCTCCCTCTAGTCACGCGCGCGCACACCCTACCGGGAGAAGAGCCCGTACAGCCCATACAAGGACCTTCCGCTCTATTTAACGTCAAGTAGACCCATACTCGAAAAAAACTCTCCGAAACTTGTGAGAAACCGGAAGGAGTATTTTTAACACAGAAATACTCCATCAAACGTCCAACATTAGTTTTTGAAACTTTGTCTATGTTTAGGATGGGAATCCAAGTCTTTAAAGGTGTAAAAAGCTCAGTATGCATGAAACAGCATTTCACCCCCCCTTTAAATGACGAATCGGACACCATACGGTCTTGAACGGACACGCGCACGCAATGGACATTTTAAGTCCACAAGACCGAAAGTGCACATGAAGTGTCCCTTTTTGGGACAGGGCCAAAGGCAGACTTGAGAGAATCAAACCATTAGAAATCCCAATAGAGACACTGCATGTGGTTGACGTACGGAAGCTTGCAAGATTTAAATTTCTCATTCTCGCCTAAAGCCCAGGATACGCTGCACGATTTTTGGCTGTCCCAGATGAAAGATTGTGGCAATTTCTGTGATCATGTCTCCTTATCGTTGGCCCTATGTCGTACAATGAGAGGGGTTCAAAGATGGTTTTTGTCTCAGTCTTGCGACCAAAGATAGCCTACGGTAATTTTAATCGCGCAGGGAATTTGCAACTTTTCCCAAGTTTAATAAAGCCATGTCGCACAGTGTGAATTGTAATGATCTTATATGATTGCTTAAATCGTGCAGTGCACCCTTAGCTTAAGATATTCCCACTGCAAGTTTGCAACTACGTGACGGCACCTGAAAGTAAACATTTGTTGTTTTATTTTGCCTAATTTTAATAGTGATAAAGACCTGGAGAAAGCCTGCAGTATTTTTATTATTGGCATATTAAAAAAGAATCTTAAGATGGAACAAATAAGTAACATTAAACATATGTAAATTAAAACAAAATAATGTATAATATAATATAAATGGAGGGCTGCATGATTTGGGGAAAATATATAATTGCAATTATTCTGGTTAAAATTGTGATTGCAATTTAAAATGCGATTATTATTATTATTATTATTATTATTTTTTTTACAAATGAAAAGTGTGTATATAACATTTTGTGTACATATTAATATGACTAATACTAATTGTTATGATTATTATTACTACTAAAAATATTTATATTTATATTTTACAGAAAACTTATTTTACAAAAAAAAACTGCTGGGTTACCTATTATTATACAGACTGTGACTAAAAACATTAGAAAGGTCTAAGCCTAAGGAGTTATTGTGAAATTATATATATATATATATATATATATAAATATAAATATAAATATAAATATCTGTGTTGTTTATCCTATAATTAAAAAAAAAAGTTTAAGTTTTTTAATTTATTTAGTATTATTTTTCTTCTACCAAAAGTAATTGGGCGCCCTCGAGCGGAAAAGCCATATTTACCTCAGAGAAGTAATGACGTTTCAGGAAATCCCTTATGTGAAGCTAACACTGTTGGATAAATAAACAGAAGATAGAAACTATCTTTGAAAGAATCAATGCTTTGATTAAACATGAGGACAATAAACACCACTGCAGCAAAATATGGTGTATTGCAGTTCTTCAAGCCGTCTAAGGTATTTTCATAATAATAAAGTATATTATAATGCAGTGCTGATTGACATAGACTTCATCACTGTATAACGTTACTACTATAAAATATCATCTGCCTCATTCTGTGATGAGAAGCCACATCAGCTCACAAACACTCAACTGACGATATGAAGGGAGTTAAAACATGTTATTAAATATTGTCTTTTGTTGAACGAGTTTATGAACGCTTCACTAGTTTGGGAAGATGTTTGACTCCTGTTGCTTTTTCAAACCCACGTTATAAGCGACTCAAATTCGCAGTCTTTTAGATGGAGCAGCGTTTACTCCTGATCACAGAGCCGCTCTTCGCTAACACATTTATTTATTTATTTAATTAAAATCACATCCTTTAAGCTTTCATAATCGCACATTACCCAAATCGCGATTGCGGTGTGATTTCGATTAATCGTGCAGCCCTAAATAAATATTTTAAAGGTGCCCTAGATTGAGTTGAAACAATATGTTAAATTGTTCTCTGATATCTACATAGAGGGTATGTGGCTTATTTAAGGGTAAAAATTGTCCAGATACAGTTTTACAGGTCCATTTACAACCCTATAAATGGTCCCTAGGATGTAATGCTCTGTTTTTGCCTTATTTGGAAGAGTCGTTAATATTAATGTTGAGCTCTGCTCTGATTGGCTTATTTCAGCAGCTCACAGCACACAGCAGTTCAGTTGTTCAGCGAAGCGGCTCATGAGTCCTGACCGTCCTGACAGAACAAAGACAGACTGAATGACACTGATGAAATGCAGCTTACTTGTTTATTGGTGTTTTCAGATCATCGACGTGTGCGAGAGAGCTCGCGTGCATATGGTAAAAACACTGGATAGTATACGTGTTCTTTTTGCAGAAAAGCTCTGATTGGGGGATTTAAATTATTGAAATCTGGCAACATCAAGCATGAACACTCTTCTTTCCCCCCAACAAAACCAAAACCATTATACTATCTGGTGTTTTGGTTATACATGGTACTTGGAGTTATACATTGTTACTTGGTGTACTTGTGTTTCCTAAAATTGTTTAAACAGTCAATAAGTGGATAAATCACAACTTACTGCTTGCAGGAATACAGTTGTAATTACCCTTTCTTCAGTTTAAAACGCTGAGCAAAGCTTGCTTGAAATGGGCTGAACAAACGAACGATTTTGAATAAAAATTTTGCAGTATCCGATTATAAAAAAACATCAACCAAGACTGTTGACATTTTTTTCATTTCATCAGTAGATCATGCACAGAATTTTTATTCCCATCAGCACTCTTTTGGAATTCTTTTGGAATGGTAATTTGCCCTGTTTAGTAAATCTGGCCCATAATATGCTGTGACGGTCAGTTGAGCAACAAGCTCGCAGCACATCTTAATTCTCACAAAGATGCATTCTGTGTTCTTCAATGTTTGTTCTTTCAAGGTAACCTGACAAGACCGGTCTCCTCAAGAATGTAAATCCTTTATTTGTGTTCTTGGGAATGAGAAACAGCCATTGTCTTACAGCCGTTTATCCATTGTTGTAATTTCCTCTCATGTGTTCTTCCTCAAGCTGGAATTGGTCAAGCTACACTCAGAATTCTGTTTAATGTTCTCTGTATTCCCTGTTGTGCAGATGGCTATAGTAGAGAGAAGATGGAAGAACACAAAAAAAGAAACTGAGCATCGTAAACACAAAAACTCTGCCTTTGTCTGTGCTACTTTTTTAGCATGAAAAATATCTCATGTATATTGATCTATTAAATGCTGAGACATGCATTTTATACCGGCTTTGTTTGCAGGATAGATGGTGTTTTTGATCGTGACTTTTATCTACAAAACATTATATCCTTGTGACTGACTCCCCTAAATCGTGTCTTAATCTCATGATTTTGGTTGTAAATCCTACAAGTTAATGAAATTGCCTTTTGTCTATTTGTGCGGTTTTAGAAGAGCGGTTGATTTCACTTTCACCTCCTTTTTTGAGGGACATAACTTCTTATAACAACAAGTTCATGGCCCGGTTTCATAAAAAGGGTTTAGAATAAGGGCTTAGGTCAGTTAGGATATGTAAGTAGCTTTTATAAGCATGCCTCAGAAAAAACATTACTTGGAGCAAAACAATGGCGTTTGACATTATAAGATATACATAGAATATAGAAGGCCTCCATTGGCTTCAGTGACATTTCTTCTCTCAAGACCCATAAAAGGTACTAAAGGCGTCGTGAAAAAGTCCATCTCAATACAGTGGTTCTACAATTATTTTATGATGGCATTTGTTTCCAGGCGGACCGTTAAAGACCGCAACAAACTCCTCTCACAGACATCCTGTAGAATTCAACCAATCAGGTGACGTTCATCCAATGGTCCGTGGGCATGACATCTGAGGCCGAGACTAATGTTATGTGGGCACATAAATTGAAAAAAATGATGTGCACAGATAAATCATTTATTATAAGCACTGCAATATTCCATTTAAAAAAAGTCAGTGTTGTCAGTGTTGATTTCATGGTGACTTTGATACAATGTCATCATTGCATACTTTATTGTCATTTGTAATCATAAATTATCTATTTGTAATATTTTTGTACCTCACAAGGGTAAAGGGAAGTGCTTTGTCTATGGAGAGGGAAAGGCACTTCATGTTTTAGGAAAGCTAATCTCTCTCAGGTTATTATTAGCAGTAAAGAGTCTTGAAATAGCACAGAGCCAATTCTACTAAACTTTATGCACCACCTTGTTTTTAAAGTCCCCCCCCCCCCCCCCCCACACACACACACTGTTTTTACACCTTTTTCTATTGTGAAAGAACTGTGTACTCAATGCTGAAAGTTTTATACACTTTTGCAACTTTGCAACATTTTATGCACAAATAATTAATGAGTGGTCATTAAGAGAAATTTAAGAAAGAAGACTAAGAAGAAAAATGTATTGCCGGTCTAATAGTCATCCTTCATCTTTGCGAGTCAGTCAGCTGTCAATCAATCCTTGACTGCGGGCCTCAGGTGCACGCCCACCCTGTCCGCTCAACCCCGCCCTGCCCTTTGGTTCGTCCCCTCCATCTCCGCTCGGCTCTGCCCTCTTTTACAGCATTTTTCAAATATTGCTAGTGGGTGGAGTTAGGCTCTGAGTCTGAGCTGGGGTTGAGTTACCCTTTAAGAGGAAGCTCCAGATGGGTTTTCTTACCCCTTTTCTGATGTTTCTCTTCATTTAACCTTTTTTGGGGTGGGATAAAAGTAATCACAATGTCAAAGTTTTTTTTCCAGTGGATGTGTGAGGGAATTCTATAAATAGGGCACCATTTTTTAAATCTTTTTTATTTTACTACTTCTTTTTTATTATCAAAAAATGTCAACCTATGTTTTTGTTCATTTTATGTAATAATCAGATTATCATGCTTACTGTTATGTTGGATTTGTGCCTTTAAAAAACTTTGGATGCTAATTCATAAATTCCTGGGTAATGAGTTAGTAGCTGTGAGGGAGACCTTAAGCAAATACGTACGGTTTAAATTCTCCTTGATACAGTCTGACATTTAACATCATAGTTTTCACTTTAGTTTAGCTTTTAATGCCAATCTTTCTGATGATTTGCATAATTTGAAAGGGCCTAAAAATCCTTGCAGCTGTATTTAACTGAACCTGCTCTTCTACTCTTTCCATACGGTTCTGTTCTGTCCTGAAGTGTTCTTTGTGGAAGGACAAAACAAACAGAGCTGAAATGCTTGTTTTTCCTGTAAGGGCAGGGTGAATGACCGTTAACTTGGCAAATGTTTCCTTTTGACCTCTCTAGTCATGACTTACTGTTGTGCAATAATGAAAGTAATATGTGTAAGGAAGGGCAGTATTATTTATGCATTGGCTGATTGTTGATTATCTAAGGATTTTGTCTTTTTTATTGACAGGTACAAGCCCTTTTTTCCTTTCCAAGTGCAGCCTCCACAGCCGTCGTCATGTGACCTGGACATCTCCATCCGAGACACACTATTGGTGGAGGGCCGTCTACGTGTCACACTTGTTGAATGTAGCAGGTAGGGCATAATCCTGTTGCTGTGTTTGACACAATCAACATTTACCTTTTAATATTTTTTTTGTTTTTTGGCAAATAAAACGAGGGCTTAGGAAGCACACTTCACAAGGTAAAAATAGGGATGTGCTGTTATTAAAATTCTGGCCAATACAAGCAGATAATTATTGTTAAGTAATTGTTATGGCCGATACTAAAATTCTATAATATTGTCTAAATAATATCAAAAATAAAACCCTAAAAATTAAGGAAATATCTTAATGTACAGTATAAAATGTACATGAGATTACAATTTATACGTAAATATACGCGCCATACTTCAGCTTTCATGTCCCGCACAAACACTTGGATATGCTCTAAATAATAGTCCACATTGATCTATTTTATATTAATTAACCAAATAAATCATAATAATGAGCCTTAATTCCCTATACATAGCCTCGCCATAGCTTTTGCCTTGCCATAGCGCACCGGCAAAAGCGATGATTATGAATGTGTTGTGAAAAAAAAACAGCAAGAAAACTGACATTTTTAATAATTGATATACTTATACTAGTGTCTTCTGTGTTTTCAACAGCAGGGAATTTGATGATGATGACTCGTCTTATCTTGAGAAGTGCAGGCACCTTTATGCACGTTTCATGACATAATATGAGAATATTTGATTTCCACTTGAGTCAGTTCATTTAAAAATAGACATTTCAAGCTTTTGATAATGTATTTCTCTCATGTCTGTGAGGAAAATTAACTAGGTGTTTTTTTTTTGACGAGCTCAATTTCACTCGGACGGCAGAGAGCACATCCTGTTTGTATTGTATACTTTGCAAAAGAATGCGTGCTAATACTTTAGCTTAGGAAAATTAATTAGGTGTTGTTTTTTGACGGGCTCTGTTTCACTCGGAACGGCAGAAATCACATCCTGTTTGTATTGTATACTTTGCAAAAGAATGCATGCTAATACTTTAGCTTCCGCGTTCCACACAAACACTTGGAAATTCCCATAATAATAGGCTAGCGCACATTTATGTGAGAGGAAGAGGTCATGTTAAGTTGCTTCTTACATTTTATGGTGAGCCATATTTAAGGGCGATGGATGATACTCAAAAGTTTGGATTTCCTCCCCACCATAAAGGACTGTCTAAGCCACTTTGAGTCGACTAGCGATTAGGGCAGCCCTAACGCTTTCCCTTCAACAACAAAATAATACACCAAAAATGACTGCAGCGAGAAAACAGCAGGCAAGAAAGCATCTGATCATAAGGATGTGGATATGTTTGCAAAAGCTCTGCAATTCACTGGCATCATGTCAACAGATGAGGTCATTAAAATTGCAATGTTATGTTAGTTTGCTTATAAAGTTTTATTTGAGACTAAAGACTATATATTTGGCTATATGAGACTTAAGTTTGAATGAATCCCTTTTCCTAGTATGATAAATTGACATTACAGTATAGAATGGCTCTTTCGGCATTATCCTGAACATTGAATACACATCAATTTTTGGAATAGAGGCTCTGAGGAGCGCATTTAAGCATCACATTTTTTATTTTCCAGAGTCCTTAACATAAAAATCAGTCTACAGGCTTTAATAGACAAGTCTTTATTTTTAAAGATTTGTTACAAGCTGTTCACACATTGACAATAAAAAAGTGATTAATACATTAGTCTCACATATATCTCCTTTAACAAAATTAGAGCAATCTCTAATATTGACTGATAAACAATTTGCCACTATTATATCATAATTTCTAAAATTAAAAATAAAACTATTGCATGTAGAACTTTTTATTCCAGCACAGCTCGTCATCACACATATTAATTTAAGTTTGTACTGTTACGCCATGTCTCCACCTGAAGGCTTGGTTCTAAAGGCTTTTGTTATGGCCATGGTCGTGCCGGACACGTCGGCTGTAGACACGGTGTTAGCCTCTATTCTGTATTTTTGCTTTTGTTTTCTTTAGTTCTTTTTACCCGCACACAGTTGTTGAAATGGGTGCTGTGTATAGTATAATGACATTTATATAAAGAATCTGAAAATATACGTGTCTGTTTAGGGTATTTTATACTGTTGTTTCTGTTTTCATATTCTTCTGGGACACAAAGTCATAGACAGATATAACATTCCAAGCCAATGCAATTTGGAATGGCCCGGTTGCAAGCTGCTGTGTTTGAACACACACACACACACACACACACACACACACACACACACACACACACACACACACACACACACACAAAGCTGCATTCTTCATACCATTGTGTGTATTTGTGTTTTTTGTCAGATAAGTAACAGACTACAATAGTGTATGTAATAGGTTTCTATTAATAATGCAGAGCCTTAGTCTCTGACAATTACAAACCCAACTCAGCCCTGATGAATGGACACACACACAGCCACACACACACACAGACACAAACACACACACACACACACACACACACACACACAGTGCGTTTATAGTCTGCACGCTGGATTTTTGCATATTGCATTAAACTTAAGAGTTATGAGTTAAACTTGAGGTAAACAAGTAAAATAGCCACCATAAGGTAAACACTCACTTGGTGATGTGTATGTTTGCAGTTTATTTGCATGTCAGTTTATTTCTCATCTGTGCCGGGGTCTTTCCACCACCAGAGGGCAACAGTGGACTATAATTTGACCAGCGTTTGGATAAGGAGTGACAATCCTGCTCCTGATCCTGGAGGGACAACATCCTGCAGAGTTTAGCGTCAGCTTGCCCATTCAAGAGCAGGATTGGCACCTCTGCTTTATTTACAAATGTGATTTAAATAAATTAAGATTTATTTATTAAATGATTTATTGATAGATTGAAAGAGAAAGTGTCACATATTTAATCAAATATATAGACAAACACAGAGCATTAATTCTGTGTTTATCTGATCAACGATAATACAATAAAAACGTAAATGTTTTTACAATTTAAAATGACTGTTTTCTGTTTTAATATATTTTGAAATGTAATTTATTCCCGTGATGATAAAGCTAAATTTTCATCATCCGTTACTCTAGCCTTCAGTGTCACACAATCCTTTAGAAGTCATTCTAATATGCTGATTTTGTGCTCAGTATATATTTATTATTATTATGTTTTCATCAATGTTAAATCTGTGAGACTGGGGTGTATTTTTAGTATTCTTTGAATAAAATAAAAACCATTTATTTTAAATCTTTTTGTAACATATCTGTACTGTATTTTTGAATAAATTAATGCAAAATACCTAGCTGAGTAATATTAATTAAATTCTTAAATTATAAAATAAATCTAACTAGCTCCAAACTTGGAGGAGTGTATATCCTCCTGGGACCCAGCTGTAGTGGACATTATATTTTAGTGAGTTTCTGTGACATCATACACGTCACAGTTTTAAGTCAGGATGTCCTGTAAAGAGCATATTCGGGGCTTTGCACAGATGCTGTTACTGATAAATGTTTGGAGGTTTCACCAGGACAACAACACCTTCTTGTTCTTTAAAAATGGCTAAAATTAACGTTCAGCACTCTTATGAAAATATGATAAGATTTTGTAATTATTCAAATTTAAATCCGATTCATTTTCAAATTGTTATAAATCAGCATCTCAGGAAAATGTTACAGGGTTTCTACCAAAATTTGACTTTTTATTACAAAACAGGGCATTGATTTCATAAATGTCACTGTTGTGAACTGCAGGACTTAAATCATGTTTATCAGGCATTTTGGAGAGACAACAAAGGAGTAGGGAAAGAAATTACATATCAATATTCTTATGAAATATTACATATGTTATGAAAATGTTGCCAACTATTACTCCCATTATTACACTTCTTTTTTCATTAAATGTTGCACCAAGAATACATTAAAATGCAAATTAGATGCAGTGTATCGATACATTATATTGATGGCCATTTTACCCACATATTGCATAAAGTAAGATGGTATATCAATGCATTATATCTTTCATAAAGTAGTTCTTGAAAAATCCTGAAACGTAAAAAATTATTGGTAAATTAAAAACAAACCCCATTGTTTTTGCCTATAAATGCAATTTCATGTCATTTAATTTGTTTAACAATGAGTCCTGGTGTCAACTACAGAGGAAATATAATAAACATATGAATAAAATATATTTTTTCACAAAAAATAGTTTCTTATGCTCTAAACAATGTAATGACATGGAAAAATAGAAATATCAACCAAACCCCCCCCCCCCCCCCCCCCCCCATAATGAAAATGTCTGTTAACTATGTTGGCCTGCAGATGGCAGTAGTAGCTTTATAACTGATGTGAGCGGACCGGCTGTTGATCAGTTGCAGACTTAAATTTAGCGTATTTATGTCTTATGATAACATTATTAAAACATTATTTTTTAAACATTATAAACATTATTCTGCTTTATTCTCTCTGTCATAACTCCGTTTTAGTCATTGTATAGATTAATGTTCTGAAACAGGGGTATTGTAAAATAATTGAAAGTGCCTTTTCTCTGTGTTCTCTCTATAGGTTGTTTATCCTGGGCTCATATGAAAGGGAGACATATGTTCACTGCACCTTAGAGCTCAGCTCTGACGAGTGGCGGGAAAAGACTCGCAGCTCCATCAAAGAGGTACACGTTACATGTCCTGCTGCATGTGCTTCTCTCTGCCTGAGGGCGCTGCAGTACGTCTGCACAAACATGCATGTTTGATATGCATTAATAAACACACAAGCACGAGCAGACATGCAATTGATAACGCTGTTATCTGTAGCACAGGTACATTTTAAGGATAGATGGATGAACCAGTAAATATCCAGCTATAATTTTTTGCTATTCATTTTAGTGTTGGCAAATGTAATAAACAGGAGGTAATGATGTGCTGTACAGGTTAAAATTACTTGGGGAAAAGATGTCTTCACTCCTGGGGGCATTGTTTTGGAATGCTAGTGATCCTGGGAAAATGTTCAGGAAGTGTGTTTGTCATCATTAGAAATGACGCAGTAATATGCAAGGTCATTCATTGTTTTGGTGGGAGTTAGTGTTGCTTATTTGTTGTTTGAGTTATTTTCATTTAGTACACCAAGTTGATGTTAGCTGTGCTTTAGTGCTTTAGTTTGTAATCTATTTCTTTCTGTTATAGATGTCTATTTGTCTTCCTTTTTGAACGAAGGACAACACGTGTAATTGCTATTGATTTAACAAATGCATAGTCTGCATAAACCCTTTTTTTCTATCTGCCTATTGCAGCTTCTCAAAGCAGTCAATGTGGCAGTCAGAAAATGTCAACTTAAATTGCTCCCTTCTAGTCATTTTATTTTGTCTCTCCTCTCCTATTAATTCTAACACCAAGCTCACAACCAGCGTAGATAGAGTAGGTTGTTGACTTTTCCTTGTGAAGTCATCACTTATAGATTATAGATAGTACAGTTAATCTATGGATAATATCGATTCCAACAAAATTACACTCACAGGTGTTTATATACCAGCTATTTTACAGCGGCTCATCCAATGCCATTTGTAATCTATTACTGTGAATCTTTTGTTTTTAATGTGGCTGTTACATGATGTTTTGTGCTCTGATTCCAGACTCATCATTCATTTGTTATGAGTAATCTTATCTTTTGATTTGTGTCCATCTTGTTGGTCACAAATCAAAAGATAAGATTATTAATTTATTATTCACTTTGCCTTTATTGGCAAAGTTGCCAATAAAGAAGAAAATAAACAAATGAGATGAAGCACCTTTCATTTGATATGTTTTTTAATCCAATGGAATATATCAAATAAAACAATACATGGCAAAATAAACAAAAATAAATGTTGATATTAGAAAATTACTTGTAACGTATCAGATTTTGGTTATACTGGCCAGCCCTAGTAATTTGTTATCCGTTTATGCTACTATCACTGTATTTTGAAGTAGAATATGTATACAATTCTAAACACAATCTGGAGGAGAAATTTTTTTTATATATGTGTAAATCGTGTTCACATTGCTTCACTTTTGCTACCAGCTTGGCATACCTATTTTTGGGCAGTTTCTCCCATTCTTCTTTGCAGGACCTCTCAAGCTCCATCAGGTTGGATGGGGAGCATCAGTACACAGCCATTTTCAGATCTCTCCAGAGAGGTTCACTCAGGTTAAAGTCTGGGCTCTGGCTGGGCCACTCAAGGACATTCACAGTGGTCCCGTAGCCACTCCTGTGTTATCTTGGCTGTGTGCTTAGGGTCATTGTCCTGTTGGAAGATGAATATTCACCCCAGGTTTTCATCAAGGATATTTCTGTACATTGCTGCATTCATCTTTTACTCGATCCTGACTAATCTCCCAGTTCCTGCCACTGAAAAACATCCCCACAGCGTGATGCTGCCACCATGCTTCACTGTAGAGATAGTATTGGCCAGGTTATGAGTGGTGCCTGGTTTCCTCCAGACATGCTGCTTGCCATTCCGGCCAAAGAGTTCAATCTTTGTTCCATCAGACCAGAACATTTTGTTTCTTATGGTCTGAGAGTCCTACAGGTGCCTTCCTCAAAAAAACTCAAGGTAGGTGTCCATGTGCCGTTTACCGAGTAGTGGTTTCCATATGGCCACTCTACCATACAGGCCTGATTGGTGGAGTGCTGCAGAGATGGTTGTTCTTCAGGAAGGTTTTCCTCCCTCCACAGTGAGCTCCACTGCTGGAGCTCTGTCAGAGTGACCATCGGGTTACCATCCGGGTCACCTCCCTGATTAAAGGCCCTTCTCCCCCGATTGCTTCGTTTGTCTGAGCACCAGCTTTAGGAAGACTCCCGGTGGTTCCAAACTTCTTCCATTTACAAATGATGGAGGCCACTGTGCTCATTGGGACCTTCAATGCCGCAGATTTTTTTCTGTACCCTTCCCTAGATCTGTGCCTCAATACAATCCTGTCTCAGGGGTCTTCTTGGACTTCGTGGCAACAATTTTGAGCTCAATTTTAAATGTCATGGCAAAGGCTGTGAATACTTATGTACATGTGATTTATTAATTTTTCTTCTTTTTTTTATTTATAAATTTGCAAAGATTTCGAACAAACATCTTTCAGTTTGTCATTATGGTGTATTGTTTGTAGAATTAAGGAAGAAAACATTTAATTTAATCCCTTTTGGAACAAGGCTGTAACATAAAAAAGTGAAGCGATGTGAATACTTTCCAAATATTAAATTTGTTGTATTATTTGTAATAAAAAACGATTATGTATGTATGTATGTATGTATATATATATATATATATATATATATATATATATATATATATATATATATATATATATATATATATACACACACACTGCGTGCAGAATTATTAGGCACATTCATTTTCCAATCATATTTATTTAAAAACACATATACTTGCTGCTATATATATATATATATATATATATATATATATATATATATATATATATATATATATATACATATACACACTGCGTGCAGAATTATTAGGCACATACATTTTCCAATCATATTTATTTAAAAACACATATACTTGCTGCTATATATATATATATATATATATATATATATATATATATATATATATATATATATATATATATATATATATATATATATATATATATATATATATATATATATATATATATATGGACACACACACACACACACACACACATATATATAGATAGATAGATAGATAGATAGATAGATAGATAGATAGATAGATAGATAGATAGATAGATAGATAGATAGATAGATATTAGACAGACAGACATGTACATACACGCGTTTATATGTATGCATGTACGTGCAGTATATTACACTACAGTTCAATTTTCATCTCATTTTTAGAATTACAATAATAGATCTGAAATGATCATCTGAACTAGAACTAGAATATATTTCTTTGTGTATGACTGTAGACTCTTAATTAAAAAACACAATGAGCGTGTGTGTGTGTGTGTGTGTGTGTGTGTGTGTGTGTGTGTGTGTGTGTGTGTGTGTGTGTGTGTGTGTGTGTGTGTGTGTGTGTGTGTGTGTGTGTGTGTGTGTGTGTGTGTGTGTGTGTGTGTGTGTGTGTGTGTGTGTGTGTGTGTGTGTGTGTGGAGAGATCTAATTACTATAACTGGCATGCACCAGCACTGACACAGCATGTGTTCTTATACTTGATGAATCTGCATTGATCTGGTAAGAGTTCACATATTTAGCATTAACCTGTCCCATTACTAATGTTTTGCAAAGCAGTGTTTGAGTGTTGTTGTTTTTTGTGTGTAGAGACTGTGTCTTTGAGTAGACACCTATTTGAATGTGCACACATGCAGGCATGTTTGTTTGGAATACAAAATTGTGCATGGAGATGCAGAGGCGCATTGGCCGCTGTGCGTTTCACCTCATTTTTTATCAGCTTCCCCCAGATTCAGAGACCTCAGCAGGGATTCAAACACAGGATTAGTACAGATATCATCTGGAAAAGGTCATTGTTCTCTACCCCCCCCCCCCCTCGTTCTCCCAGTCCCATCCTTGTTTTTTCTACCTCTTTCCATTACTCTCGTAAACTAATATGCCGTAAACTAATTTTGTTTCACATCTAAAACAGCCATGTGCAACAGTTCATATGCATGTTTTTTTTACATGGTACATCTGGGTATAACCATGGTATGTGCCCAGAAGAATATTTGCATGGTATTGTTAAACATAGCACTTTCGTCTTCGTGTGCATGCTGGAGGATTGTTTTTTAACACAATCTAAACGCTAAAGTGTAAAAGCATGTTTTCTTAGCCTACGCCTCTGGTACAGAGAGGCTAACACTGCTATCAGTAATAAGTAAGTGATACTGAGCCTCTGGGGTCTTTTCATTTGTTCTTATCTTCCAGCCGCTCTCACCATCGACCTACACCGCCCTGCAGTCGCACACCCGCCGATGCCCATTTCCAGCACGCCTCAGTGTACGTGTACATCTCAGTGTACATCTAGAGATGTTAGAGACTGCAAGGAATGTCCATGCAAACAAACCCTTTGTGACATCCCTGTGGTATCAGGTGTTCTCCCACTTAGAAATCATGGAGGGGTCTAAAATTGTCATCGTAGGTGCATGTCCACTGTAAGAGACATAATCTAAAAAAAGAAATACAGAAATCACAATATATGATTTTTTAACTATTTATTTGTATGATACAGCTGTAAGCTGTAAAAGGCATATCAATGTTCTGCCGTGGCCTAGCCAGTCTCCAGACCTAAACCCAATAGAGAATCTTTGTAGGGAGCTCAAACTCAGTGTTTCTCAGTGACAGGCCAGAAACCTGACTGATCTAGAGAAGATCTGTGTGGAGGAGTGGGCCAAAATCCCTCCTGCAGTGTGTGCAAACCTGGGGAAAAACTACAGGAAATGTTTGACCTCTGTAATTGCAAACAAAGGCTACTGTACCAAATATTAATATTGATTTTCTCTGGTGTTCTTATTTGCAGCTGTATCATACAAATAAATAGTTAAAAAAAACATATATTGTGATTTCGGGATTTTTTTTTTTCAGATTATGTCTCTCACAGTGGACATGCACCTACGAAGACAATTTCAGACCCCTCCATGATTTCCAAGTGGGAGAACTTTCAAAATAGCAGGGTGTTCAAATACTTATTTCCCTCACTATATATATATATATATATATATATATATATATATATATATATATATATATATATATATATATATATATATATATATATATATATATATATATATATATATATATATATATATATTGATAACCAAATATTTAAACCTGGCCTCACCATAAAATCATATGTTGTAAAATATAAATAGAAGAATATATAAAACAAAAATACAAATATCATATCAATAATTTTTTTGGTATTGAGATCTGCTGTAAAATATTTGATTAGAAATTGAGTCTGCAAAAAGTGATTTATTAATGAGTTAAAAAATTATTATGAAAAATTTCCTACTCAGTATTTGCTAACGGCTGAAAAAGTCACAATAGTTAAATGGTCAAAAAATACAGCTCTCTTTTATTTTACAGTACATCCGTAAGTTTGTGTTTCAGTGTTTGAATTGATGTATTTTGATCATCTCTTACCAACCAGACTTCATCTGGTCAGCCAGGCCATGATAACCCATGACCAGTGAAAAACAAAAAGTTTTTCAGGCTTTTTCTCCACTGAAATATTTTCTATTATTGTTATTCCAGATGTAAGATTCATATGTTAAACATTGCTGTGAGAATAACACTGTCCTCGCTCTTCAAAAAGTAGTCTGTGAGATCTTTACAATCAAAATAACACGATTGAGCACTGCAGGGGGTGTGTGTGCTGTGTTTGGTGTGTCTTTGTGCATGTATATGTTAGTGTGTGTTATGGGAATCCAGCTCGGTCACTGGGATTTTTCCATCACCGTTATTTAGAGGGTCGTGTATGACGTCTAAACATTTTGCCTTTTGTCATTTCAAATCAGTGGCTTTTATTTCCTTTTCTTCCTTTTTTTTTGAATGACATGCAGTTTTGCTTGTTTAAGTGTGTTTTTTGTGTAGGTCTGTTATGTATATTTAGCTTTTGTGATTTTTTTTTTTTTTTGTGTGTGTGTGTGTATCATTTCAAATGTTTTTCTGTTGAATGTTTCTTTGACACGCACGCGCGCACACATACTTTTGCCTTCAGCCAATTTTGCCTTCAGTTTGTGGTGTGTGGGTTACCCAGCTGCTGTGTTGGCGTGTTTCCATTTGCCCACCTAGATTTAAATCTCATTTAAAGCAAAGACAAATAGCCCTCTGTATACCTGCTTTTGTCAGGATATCAGTACAGAGTCCTATTCATCTTTGCTTATTCAGATAAAGATATATCTTATAATGAAATGGCACAGTATATATAAATGTACATACACACACACAAACACACACCATTAGGGCATTGGATGGTATATATTAAGCAGCATTTTGTCCTCAAAGTTGATGTCTTAAAAGCAGGAAAAATGGGCAAGCGTAAGGATTTGAGCAAGTTTGAACCGGGACAAATTGTTATGGCTAGACTGCTGGGTCAGAGCATCTTTAAAACTGCAGCTCTTGTGGGGTGTTTCTGGTCTGCTATGGTCAGTATCTATCAAAAGTGGTTCAAAGAAGAATCAGTGGTGAACCGGGTCATAGGCGTCCAAGGCTCATTGATGCATGTGGGGTCCAATCAAACAGACAAGCTACTGTAGCTCAAATTGCTCAAGAAGTTAAGGCTATTTCTGATAGAAAGGTTACAATACACTATACATTGTAGTTTGTTGCGAATTGGCCTTAACGCTACACTGTGTAATTTTTTTAATTTATTCTTAGCTAAAAACACTTTGTTCTTTCAAAAATATGTGTGCTCATTAATGTATATTTATTTCTTTCACATAATAAAGTACTCTCGTAAGTTTATGATATGCCATTGAAAATACATACGGGTGAGGGTTCAAATGCCGGTCTCCAGGTTGCCCCTCCATCTTGAAAGTACATTAGCCAAAGAGGGACATACCCGTTAATTCAAGCTTCGCCTTTCGCGTTTCACCACTCAATGGCACCGTGTCGAATGTGAAGAGGGGGATTGCCATGTTAATCATGGACTAAATCGGCCACCGTAGGAGTTAAAACGCCAGTGGCTCAGTGGTTCATGTAGGTTGTCTACAAACCAGAAGGTTGGTGGTTCAATTTCCGGTTCCACCTGACCAAGTGTCGAAGTGTCCATGAGCAAGACACCTAACCCCAGCTGCTCCCGACGAGCTGGATGGCGCCTTACATGGCTGACATCGCCGTCGGTGTATGAATGGGTGAATGTGAGGCAAAATGTAAAAGCGCTTTGGATAAAAGCGCTATATAAATGCAGTCCATTTAAAACGAAATCGGAATTGAGAGGAACAGAAACTAATATTCACTGGATGGTCATATACCTTTTCACCGCTAGATGGGGGAAAATATCACACAGTGTAGCTTTAAATTAGATTCCCCTGATCTCAGTCCAATCATGCATCTGTGGGATGTGCTGAACGAACAAGTCGGATCCATGAAGGCCTCACCTCTCAACTTACAGGACTTAAAGGATCTGCTGCTAATATCTTGGTGACAGATATCACAGCACACTTTCGGGGTCTAGTGGAGTCCATGCCTCGACGGGTCGGGCTGTTTTGGCAGCAAAAGAGGGACAAACACAATATTATCATATTAAAGCATAATGCTATGCCTGATCGTGTGTCTGTGTGTGTGTATACCAATTGTTAGGCTACCATCAATGTGTTTAAAGGTGCCCTAGAATGATTTGAAATGATGTAAAATGGTTCTCTAATATCTAAATAGAGGGTATGTGGCTTATTTAAGGTAAAATTGTCCAGATACGAGGTCCATTTACAACCCTAGAAATTGTCCCGGCGAATTTTTAAGTTTATCTTGATCGTTATATCTTTGTGAGTAGTCTTTAGAAGAAAAAAAAGGAACCGGATTGGTGCTTGATACACGGATTTATTACCGTTAATGCCCAGAGACCCCCCTCAGCTAAAACGGCAGCTTTGGGGGCATAAACGTAACGGGTGTCTTTGTGCCTCTTAATAGACACAATATGCAATTAAAATGTCTGTCCAACATGAACAGGACCCTTACATGACACACACACACACACACACACACACACACACACACAAAATGTTATTGTTAATGATTAATCCTAGCAAACAGAGTAGAAGTCTTTAGTAAAACGTAAAACGTCGATAAAGACATGCTCGTGTTTAACAGTAAAGATGTGCATTATTTCTTAAAGTGAAAGAAGCATTTTTCTGCTGTCTGTATTTTTAAAATGTTAATCAAACAACAAATGACTAAGAAATAACTTACTGCTCTTGAATGAATAGCTATTTTAACTGCAATAATGATTCATCTTTATTAAATGTATACAGTGAAGATTATAATATGCAATGCAATTTTATATTTGATTACTTCATTCAATGTCTGTACCTGCTGTTAGTACCTGAAAAACCAGAAAAGTGTTTTTTGTGGAAAAGTTTATTTTATATGCATCTTTGCTCTTTGTATGTGTTTGTGTTGTTGCTTCTTGCTTGTAGATTGATTATTTGTTCTTATTTTGTTTATTTTTATTTGACAGATGTCCTAATTACCCTGAACATAGCACATACCGTACCGAAACCATGATAAAAACTGAACCGTGAGTAATGTGAACCGCTCCACCCTATAGCGGGAGTATTCTATACTCTGCCGGCTGGTCGTTTGGCGTTGTAGAATGCCTAGGAAATGTGTAAAATTTAAACCATTTTATACTTTGCCTACAAACTTCAGGCATTCTGCATATTCCCAAACTTCAGGCATTCTGCATATTCCCAAACTTCAGGCATTCTGCATATTCCCTTAAGGCATAATGTCGGATTTCACACATTGCCAGCTACATTATGGTATTAAATATGCAGTTGAAGAGAAAACGATCAATACAGCCTTTACAGATAAAGTCAGGTAGCTTTGCTCATACAAAGTCAAATCTAAAAACATCCATCCATCGGATCCACACATACATCTAAACATATTTTATTTACAGATTATCTGCAATTCTGCTGTTAAGGGTTTCCCAGGCTATTTTGCAAATGTTTCAAATTGATTTTACTCTGTGCCAATGATGATGATCCAACTAATTCGACAGCCGTCCCTGTGCATGACAGAGCGCCTGATGGGTGTATTACCAACGCCACAGACACCAACACTCATTCCAGCCCCATCACTAAATAACTCCTAGCCACGCCCTCCACAACAGAAAAAGCCACGCACCGATTGGTTGGCAGAGTCTTGACGCATGTGACACGCAAACAACATAGGTTTAATATGTTTAAAAGATGACGCAAGTTGGAACAGATAACAGAAATGTTATAACACACCAGATCATTTCTAATAAATCAATATTTCTGAAGTCAATTTAATGGATTTCTATCTTGAGACATGAACAGGCACACTTTTTGCAGCCACAAAGATTTGTATCTTAATGACAGCGTTATTATAAAATGCTATAAAATGT